>NC_139224.1:182084734-182177234 GCF_055691185.1 Crinia signifera | reverse complement strand
CTTCGCTGCTCTTCTATTGAATAAGTATCTTTTGCTATTTATATTTAAAGCAGAGTTTTGGTTACAGAACCCATGATGTATGTGTACAGATCTGTCGCTCTGAACCAATTAGTGGACACCTAATTAAATTTAAATCCATTGCCCACCCTCTGCCTCTGTGTAGTAGTGACGTGCGGTGCCAGGATATGGGCACATTGTTCATCATGACTTCACATGGAACGATGTGGCCATTATCCTACTGAAGGCATCAGGCTCGATGAACAACCCCATGGCACCCGCATCGGGTTCTCATCATTTTGATTGGTCAGAAGTGCTCATTTCGTTTATAAAAATCTCAGTGTGTGGGCACCTTAAGTGACTTGCGAGTTAGGTGTATCCCATGAAGATAGTCTTATGCAGTGTTGTTTTTAAACTGGTATTTGACAGTTATCGCACAGATGGTTCACATTGAATGCTTTCATTTATTTAATACCCTTTTGGCCTTTTCTGTTACAGGTTAATATGATTAAAGATGATGGCACAGTTATTCACTTCAATAACCCTAAAGTTCAAGCATCCCTATCTGCCAACACATTCGCAATCACTGGCCATGCGGAAGTCAAACAAATCACAGAAATGCTTCCAGGAATCCTTAGTCAACTGGGGGCTGACAGCCTTACAAGTCTCCGCAAGCTAGCAGAACAGTTCCCCAGGCAGGGTAAGAGTCCCTCATAAGAGTGTTTGTGGGATATATTTATGTATGTATAGATATTCTTCTATCCTGTGAGAAATCATATACTGATGGATGTAGTTTCACCTCCCTTAACCCCTTCAGTGGTGGTTCGTTTTTTTAGGAAGAGCTCCCCATTGGGAGAGGTTTTTTCTGTGGCGCGCTCCCTGAAAAAAAACAAACCACCACTGTGACTCCCGGTTCCAGGCAGCGCTGCTGAACACTTCGTCGGCCGCTGCCCGACCCTGCCCCCGGCAATCCAGTGGTGTGCGGCTTAATGTTGCAAGGTCACGCCGCACACAGCCAGGGGAGGGAGACCGGCAGGAGGGAGCGCAGGCAGTGGTACTCCCGAGAATTTTCTAGGTTTGCTAGTCTGCGCACTGGTGCATAACCCGGAAAATTCACAGGAATGCTACTGAAGGGGTTAAAATACTTTTATATTTTTGCAATTGGGGGTTCGTATGTTGTATATGCTGCTGAAATTTCATTAGGTTTGTTTTGTGTAAATTTTTAAATTTTATGTTGTTGCCTCTTGGTGCAAGTTCTCCTGCTTTTATTACTGTTACTACATATAAGTCGTTTGGGGAAACGGTACTATTGTTATCCTATAGAGCAAAGACAAACCCTCCTCTACAAATAGTCTTCTTTACTGCAGGGTTTATGTTACTAGCGGTTTGCATCTTGTACCTAAGAATCACAGCCTTATTACCGAAGTGGGGACACCACCTCACTTCATTCAGACTTTCTCCTTTATAGCAACATGGTGTTAAATCAGGCCCAACAAATATGTGGAGAAGACAGACATGTAGTTTAAAAATAACTACCAGCTGCAGAGGGTTCCCATGCTGCCAACAGTAGCTGTAGTGAATTTGATGCTCTGTGAATATGCCCTGACAGCTGCTTGCAAGATACATTCCATGTTGGGGTAGGAGTTGCCATGATCTCAGCTGGCTGCATCTTTTGCTCACGTTGACCTACACTACTTGTTAGATTTTAGAAATGTTTCTGCGTATGAATTTTGGCTAATTCTCTCCCTTTTTCTTATTTTATTAGTATTGGATAGTAAGGTGCCTAAACCAGAGGACATAGAAGAAGAGGACGACGATGTCCCTGGTAAGTATGTCCATAGATTTGTAGCTTTGGCAGAATCCTGACACTGGTATTAACATTCTATTACCCACTCATTCTGGATGTCAAATGATCTGCAAGTGGCTGCTGCCTTCTTTTGTTCAGTTGGTGGCACTATTCAAATGGGGGGGGGGGCGATGACGCTATATCATTAAGTATAGTGGCCTATGTTATCAAGCATTTTTTTTAAAATGGGAACTATGATCTGAGCACTATGAACCAACCTCCGAAAACTTTGGCCCTGATCCCTTTAACGATGTTCAGATGGTGAGTTGCATTGTGTAGCAGACGCCATTGTTTGATATGTACATATTACCTTGTTCTGTAGTTTGCTGCTTTTAGGGAAATCCTACTTTGGCCCCAAAGAGCAATTTAAAAACATTCAGGGAAATTTCAGCTTAAAAAACATTTCTGAAAAGCACCGTTCTATTTACTAACTTGTGAAATGGCCACTGTTTGAGGCATTAATTAACAATTATATCATAGAAAAATGGCCTTTCATTTTCAGCTACTTGATAGTATAGGTCCCAAGCACTAGGTGTGCGATCGAGGACTACAACCAAGTTTACATCTGTTTCAACCAAAGCACCAGCGCACAAACTCCAGATGGGCATAGTTTGAGATTGACTATATGGGCACAGTGCTAATCACTGTCTTGTAGTATAAAGCTGTATATAAATAACTCAGCAGTGCTTTACTAATCTGCAGCTACCATGCCCTTCTACTCCTGCCACAGCTTTCATCTCCTGATATACTCTGTGCATGTCACTGCAGCCCCATATGTCTGCCATGGGCTGACCCAATATGTCATCCATAGCCAGTGGGTTTTACAGTATATTGGTAATTCACTTGAACGCTCAATATATCGACCCAGCTCTTTTCCGGAATCTGGGTATTTATTTTGGCATGCTTTTGCACACAACGTAATGTGGTACTTTTACTAATTAGGTTACTGAGAAGTTAATAATTTATCTGAAAGGATCTATAATGTTGAGTCTTTTAAGATTAAACTTACAATACTGAGGCCAGGATGTATCAAATGAAAATTGCGGCAAAAACCCTGTTCTCTGGGTTTTTACAGCATTTTCAAATGTAACAACATGGGACCATTGCGTTTTCGGTGTGGATGATAATGCTAGATTTAAAAAAAAAAAATTGGCTTTATTGTATTAAGTTTCTTTTGCAGCACAGCATATTCCGTTGCGCTTTACAAAAAAAGACAGTGATACAACAAACAGGGTAGAAGCCTATGGGCTTCTTACCGCATCACCACCTGCCCTGCACAGTGTGGTGTGCTGGCCACATTCAGTGACCACCTCCTCCCTAGCAAAAGGACGGTACTTGTGTATTATCTGGGCGCCTGATATATCGCATCGCTTGCCACTAATTAAGGCATGCGATGCGATTGCCCGCTTTAAAGCTTTCCCGGGCAGAGTATACAATTTTATTTTTGCGTCGCATGCCATTATAATGGCATGAGATGCGATTTATACCCGATATTACATTGTACAGGCAGGCACCCTGATGCCTGATTCCAATGTTAAATGCACCCCCATACCCGAATTTTTTTTTTTATTTTTTTTTTTTAATAGTAATCACCCATCAGGGTGGGTTTACAATGTGAAATCCCCCCCCCATATTGTTAACGCCACCCCAGTATCAACGCCAACCCGAAGCGTGGTAAGCGGCGGCGGTACGCGTCCTACGACCTTTTCATACCCCCACTATCCACGCCGGCGTGGAGTTGATTTTATATAGCGCAGCGAGCCACCGAAGCGTGGCGAGCGGACGCGGAATATATGTGAAGTAATCCGCGTCCCCGTGCGGGGAGCAGTGGCTCGCTGCGCTCGCCACACTATATAGAATTAGCTCCATGCCGACGTGGATAGTGGAGGTATGAAAAGGTCGTAGGACGCGTACCGCCGCCCCTCACGGGCTCGCTGCGCTCGCCTGGGTGCCTGTATAATTAAAAATCTGGTCCAGTCGCATCGACTATATTATGATGTTAAATGGCCCCCCATTGTTAACACCACCCCACTCAATGCCAACCCGAAGCGTGGCAAACCCCCGTGAGGGGCGGCGGTACGCATCCTACGACCTTTTTTGGTTTTACAATGAAAATATCGGGCGCCCAGATAATACACAAGTACCAAAAGGACTACCCCCCACCCCTCCTGGGCGTAGGAGGTGAGAGATAGGTCTTTGCAAGAGCTGTCCATATGGGATTAGTAGCGTTGCGATGCAGGGCCGAATGTATTTTGCATTAATACATCCAGCCCTTAATATTTGCTTGCTTTTTATTACAGCTAGAGGTACTTGAATAAGGAAAAAAAGGCCATATTTTAATGCTTATTTGTTTTTTGTGTTTTTTATTTCATTCGTCATAGGCCAAAATAACGTTCTGTTTTCTTCCACAGAACTTGTAGAGAATTTTGATGAAGCATCGAAAAATGAAGCAAATTAAAATTACTTATTGTACACTCTTGGAAGAGGACATGGACTTGATTTTAACAAAAAAAAAAATCATCTGTGTGGTTCCCAAGTTTAACCATGAAACATCACATGTTCCATAATATAAATATTTTGTATTTTAACAATGCTACAGCAGCATTTTTCTTGCTGTTCATTTTGCATTTTGCACTTCCCTTCCAGGACTTATTCTTTTGGGCAAAGACAAATATTCTCCTTTCTTTTTGTCCTGCTCTACAGAGCTGTAGAAACAGAATATTCCAGTAACACTTTCTGGCTTTGTTGGCCCTATCCCTTCTGTTAAAATAAAAATACTTTAAACTTAAACACTTATTTAAAAAAATGCTCTCCCTTAACTTTCTTAATCAAAGATACCTGTTATAGGGCACTGAGAGGGGGAGAAGGTGCAGGGCCTTGATGTTGGTGGACATGTTTGCATGAAGAGCCTGCACTGCTTCACACATACGCAGGAGAGATTACCTTTTTTTAAGGGCAGCCATTTTGTATCAGAAAGCAGTTCTATGATCATGGCTTGTAGGATTTTCAAATTGCATAGATTTGTGAGATTTGATGCTCTGCTGAAATATCTACACTCTGTAAATCCTACGTTTGGCCTATAATGCCTTATTTTTGCTGCTTTTACCTAGGGATTAATATGTTGCTGATAAAATGTTAAGGCATCTGGTGCACTTTAAGTTCACGCCAACTTAACTATTGGAAGAGTAATTGGATGAAAATGTTAAGCTGAGGTATCCTCTTTGCCTGTGCAATCATTGTATCTGAGGAAGATTTTATTGTTCCTTTGTTCAGTTTGGGAAGCTTCGCGGACATTGAGAATAGGATGAGTGTAGGTTGGAGGATTTCCTTTATCTTGTCTATTTGCCTGTTTCTGCTCATAGCAAAGCTTTTAGTATTTGCAGAATTCTCCTTCCTCTTTCGCTACAGATGTCACCTATTTATGATTTATATTGAGCTTTATGGGTGGCATAAACCAGGCCCCTTTATTTTTTTTCTTCCATACCTTGACTGCAGAATCAGTGTCTATTTGGAATGATAAAACTACAACACCCCCTACACACACATACATACATACACGCCTGCCCTCCTTTCCCGTATTCCTGAAGGTCCCGAGTCTTGGGAAGGGGTAGAAAATGCATAATAAGCTGCAAGCATGTCTATAATGGGTTGTTTGGTGCGCCATATTGTGGAAATGTTAATTTATGCCCAAAGGTCCAGGTACTGGTGTAGTATTGCAGTGTTGACCAGTCTAAGGGAAGGAATGTGTCCTGATTGGAAAGCATCAGGCACGCCTTGCTATTATGCTGCTGCAGCAATACTGTGGCTCATTTGTGTAAGTAGTAAATCTGACAATACCGGCTCATGTGATAGGCATCACTTCCAGACAACATATTGGGAAGTATTTGCTTTATTATACCATGCTTTCTATAATAAACACACATTGCAATAAAGTGGTCTGTTTATTTGAGACAATGTGTGATCAGAGGTTTATGTTCAGTGTACATAATAGGTGGCAATTACCTGTCCAGTTGAAGATATACTGTATTTACTGCTTGATTTCTCTATCATCCATATGGTATACTGGGTTCTCTCAATACATTGGGGAAGAGGTCCTCCGAAGGAGACGGGCACCTAAAACTCTTCATAGTGGGTGTACTGGCTCCTCCACTCTACTTCCTCTCCCACAAGTCAGTTTAGAAAAATGTGCCCTCGGAGAGGCTGCACTTCCGGGAAGCTCCAGAATAGTTTTTCTTCATTTATTTTGTTTATTGTTTTGGACAAAACAGCTCTCTGCTTCATTGGAAGCCAGGGGAGGGCTACAGTTGCTGGCCTTACAAGGTACCAAACTGTCCCTGCTGCAGGACCACTGTCCTTCGTGGGTGCTTGTCATGGCGGGCATTACGCTGCAACTCTTCACACCCCTGGCTCAGTCCAAAGACATCTGCAGTGAGTGTTGCCCGGGGTTCCCTTTAGTGGGGTACCCCAGCTGATTGTGCGGCGACGGCGGTGTCCCTGCACAGGAACCGCGCAGCTCCCTGTTCACACTTGGTGCTTTACACTGCCACTGGACCACCAGGTCAGGTGTAATTAAGTTTTGATAGCAACAGCTCCAGTATAAAGATAAGTAAAAGCACCATTGTAAGGGGTGGGGCTTACTCATAGCGGGGACCTAGCACTCTGGCGTGAATTTCCTGCTTCTCTGCATGCTTTGGGCACCATTATACAGCAGCAGACACTCCTCAGCGGTGCTGGCAACTCTGGACAGGATGGAAGAGATCTGCAGCAGAGACAGCAAGTGAAATAGCGCTGAAAAACGCTCATTAGGGTGTTTTTAGCTGTTGCACATATTTGTATAGATATATTTTCTGTGTATAAATATCTGACTGATAACCAGCTCTTCTATCCAGGGGTTAAGGGTGTGCTGGTCCCCTCAGTAACCCTGAGTCTTTCCCCACTTGCTTGTTAAGCATTCCTGGGCACACATTATAAGTGTTAAAGACTTCACATAGCTTCTATACACTTCACACTGACTCTGACTGTTTGGTGTTTTCGTGTGTATTTGTGGGGTGGTTACAATTCTAAGATGGTTAGAAGGTTAACCTGTATGATGTGAAGCAGATGCAGGGGCTAACTTAGTGCTGCAAAAGTCCCTTGTGAACAATGTATGTCACCCCAGACTAGTGGGGGGGTCACCACAGCTTAGTGTGCTGTGGAGGATTGCAGGGGGAGTCTCAAGAACCAGCTTGGGCAAGCAGCATTAAAAATATGCTGGAAACTTTGTCCACTCAGCTGACTGCAAATACCCTGCAGACTAATAGTGTGTACACACGATAAGATTTGGCTTCCGATGTTCCTGATATAAGGAACATCGGAAGCCAAATCGCATGCTTTTTTAGGGCTTGCGAGCCTGATGCGCGCTCCCGTGTGAGCGCAAATCGGCAGCCAGATAGAGAGGGCAACACTATATAGTGCAGATCTGCACTATATAATGTGAATTGTGCCCCTCTAGCATGCCGTGAGATGCGAGTCCCGATGCGATCTGATCGCACCTACCGTGTGTACACACTCTAAGAAAGTGCTGCAGGATTTACCAGTCATTTCTGCAAGGGTGGACATCCTCACTCCAATGGAGGCTGGCCTTCCTATAAGAACTGATAAATCATTTTGATGAACATTATCAAGTTCTCCACATTTTTGCGGAAGCAACCTCGTACGCCTTTCGCTGACAAGGTTCCTAGCTGCACTAAAAACTCTTTAGGAGTACACACTGGAAGAGGGGCAACTGAGGTAATATAGAGCCAGTTTGTACCAGGGGCTTCCAAATTGCCTCTTGATGCCACTAAATGTATGGACTCCGACATACCTACTTGGATAATGTCACCCATATAATCCTCTACCATTCTGTCAATGTTGACTGCATCATATGCAGTGATATTTCACATGCCAAAAATTGTTGCCAGGTCCTTCAGTCCGGACCAAATGTCTAAACTTAGTCCTATCTGCCCTGCATCACCGCACCGGGATGTTTAGGATGTCTCAGTTGTCAGCTGGCAGCCCCAGTTGCGGGAGAAAATTAAAGAGAAGCTGCTGCCTGAGTCACTTTCCAGTTTTTTCACCAGCAGTTCTTTGCACTTCTGCAGGCTTGCGTCTGCCGGAAATAGTGACACCACATAGGCTTTAAACCGAGAATCGAGTATGGTGGCCAAAATGTACTCCTCTGATTTCAACACTTTGACCACTTGGCAAAGCGAATGAAAGGCTACATCCGTAAGTCCCACATGCCTAAGGGCCCCTTACACTTGTGAGATTTGACCAAATTCAGGTGGATTGAGTAAATTTATCTGACAAAATCTGATGTGTAGGACACAATCCTGTGCCATTGGGTATAACCAAGAGATTGATCCTCCTGCACATAGGTTAAATCTCGAGTCAATCAGGTCCAGTTTGTTGAACAATAAGTTGAACAAGTGTAAGGGGGCCTTAAGTGGACTCGCTCCATCTTAGTTCCTCCTTCACTTTCTCCAGCTGCTTCTGCAAAACCTGATGAGGGACCTGATCAGTGTCTGAACTGACTTCCTCTGTGGCAAGTTCAAAGGGCTGAAGAAACTTGCACAACACTGAAATCGTTCTCCACTGTGCTTCAGTCAGGTACATCCACCTATGACATAGGCCAGGCCTTCCCAACCACGATCCTCAAGGCACACCAACAGTGCAGGTTTTAGTGAAATCCAGGCTTGAGCACAGGTGACAATTAGTACCTGAGTGATTCTGATTAAACCATCTGTGCTGAAGCCTGGATATTGCTAAAACCTGCACTGTTGGTGTGCCTTGAGGACCGTGGTTAGGAAAGCCTGACATAGGCAAAGGAGCAGTCCTTTGCCTATGTCATAGGTGGATGTATATTTATTTACAGTTTCTTATATAACACAGCAGATTCCGTTGCGCTTTACAATGTATAGGCTTGACTGTCTTTGCTGCTTTTCCATCCTCTGAAGCATATAGAGGGTCCAGTCTACGGCACGCAGTCGCTGAATGGCGAAAGGGTCCTGCAATTTTTCGGACCACAGAAAGCATCTCCTGCATGGCTGTGTTGTGTTTTTTAAAGAAATTCTGCACAACCAATTTTATGTGATTGAAACATGGGATATGCTGGATGTCATATAGACTTAATGCCTTGACAATATTCATGGCATTGTCTGATATAACAAATCCCTGGGAGAGTCTAAGTGGGGAAAGCCATTGGGCAATGATTTTGTTCAGTTTCTCTAAGCGGTTCTTGCCGGTGTGGCTCTTACTGAAACCGGTGATACATAGTGTAGCCTGCCTTGGAACAAGCTGGCGCTTCCGAGATGCTGCGTAAGGCGATCTATCTACCAAGGGGGGAATTTACAAATGTGTGTATTCTACTATCTTCTAGGGGGTGCTTAATAAGTAGATTCTGATTGGTTGCCCATAGCAACAGCACATGTGAAGTAGAATACACATTTCACTATCATTCATATCAGGAGCCGAGAAAGTCGGCTCCTGATTGGCCAGAAATCATTCTGAGTAGAGACGCAGAGGATGAAGGATCAAGTGTCCAGCGGAGCGGGTACCAGCAGCCGGGAGCAGCGCGACTTGCAGAGAAGATGCCGGGGTGGTCGCCAGAGGACCAGGTAAGTAGGATTTCCTTCCCCAGGTACCCCTTTGGATTACTACGGATCCTGGACCCCGGAACCAAGCCACCGGACTGGACCCAGAGACCTACCGACAGGCTCAAGATAGGTAAGTATCAGTGTGTTTGTGTAATGTATGTATTAATCTTTTATTTTACTGGGTGTCAGTGTGTTTATTTAACTATTTCTTGTACTGTGGAACTACAAGTGCCAGCGGGCCCTTTAATGCCCTGCATGCTGGGACTTGTGGTTCTCCAAGTCCCAGCATGCGGGGGAGGCTTGCTGGGACTCATAGTTCCACGGTATAAGACAATAGTTTTGAATCTATTTTTTTTACACAAAGATCAGCTCAATGCCCACAGCCCAGGGGCATCGAGGACAGCACCAGGCTTCAGCCTGGTCAGGTAAGTTCTGAAGGTGGGGACTCCTTTATTGGGGGGGTCCCCACTCCCCCAGGACCCCTGGCCAGGCTCACTGGTGGGTAGGGTTAAATGCTTTGGCCGCGGGACCTTATATAATAAGTATCCCCCGGCTGTGGCATTACCCTGCTGGCTGGTTGTGCCTGGGGCTGGTTCTTAAAATACGGGGGACCCCTACTCATTTTGTCCCCCGTATTTTGGAAACCAGCCCCGGCCCTTGAGCCTGGGGCTGGTTTAAAAAAAAAAAATAAGCGAAGCCCTATTTGTCAGGTTTCCTGTTTTTTTTTTAATACCAGCCCCGGCTCTTCAGCCTGGTGCTGGTTACGGCAGTGGGGGAGACACCACAATGTTTTTTTTTTCTTTACTAAATACTGTTTCAGAGGCATTCCCACTGCCTTAAAAACGGTATTTAAACGTGTAGGAATCTGCTTTTTAAACGCGTTGAAATACCGGTTAACTTTAACCGGTAAATCAACTCTGGCGCTTTCCCACAGCAGCCTTAAACGTTTAGAAAGGGGAAAAACACGGCAATATACCGTTTAAGACCTGCAGTGCGAAAGGGGTATCATAGTAGTACACAGTATTGGTGTCTGGGCATTAAAGCCGCTCTATCTAATCGGTAGACCATGTTACAGGGTGCTAGTGTCCCCCATGTTCCTCTGAGTTCCCCCACTGCTAGTTAAGCATTTACACACTGTTATAGTCATATGTGACTGCACATAGTGTGTGTGTGTGTGTATATATATGTATGCATGTGTATATGTATATATATGTATATGTGTATATATATATATGTATATGTGTGTATATATATATGTATATGTGTGTGTATATATATATATATATATATATATATATATATATATATATATATGAAGAGGCAGAGAGAAGGCGCTTCATGGTGCAGTATTGCAAGTAAATCATTTAATGGACAATAAAAAATCCTGGTACAGGCAAGTGCAAACTCGTACCATAGGTAAAAGCACTGTGGACTGGGTACCACAAGGTTTAAAAGTAGCCAAAGGCTAGACTGCTCACGCTTAGGTGCTGGAACAAGGAGCCACCGGAAACACCGCTATGCTGGCTTGCAGGGAGGCGTGTAGGGGTCACCAGGATCCAGACATCAGCTGTGAGATGGGTAGGAGCGTCGTAGGCCACGCCCTGACGCGTTTCGTTGTGTAGACTTCGTCAGAGGGCGTGTCTCCTACGTGCGCTCTATGGGTTTAAGTAGGCCAAGAAGTGTCAGTCACTTAGGAGCTGTTAACGGCATTTGGCTGCCGGGTGTAAGTGGGCGTGATGGAAGAGGGCCTAAGTGAAGCCACTCCCCTGTATATTGGAGGTGGCCTGGCCGTCAAAGGATAATAAGCCCGCAGCGTCAAATGACGCGGCCGACATGTCCGCAACAAGCGGACATAATTGGACGGGGTGTAATGAGCGTCATATGACGCGGCGCGCCTGTATGTAGCGTCAAACGACGCAAGACTAGTGCGGCGTCGCGTATACGCCGTCATATGACGCGGCGGGAATGCGCACAGCGTCAGATGACGCGGCTGGCGTCAAATGACGCGATAGTCGTCAGAGTGCTGATATGACAGCAATCAGGCGGGGCAAGGATGGGCGTATACCAATATACGTGCATACAGCACGTCATACAATTCACCCCGATGTAAACAAAGCACTTGTGGGATTTGTTTACATCGGGTGGATTGTATGACGTGCTGTATGCACGTATATTGGTTTACGCCCATCCTTGCCCCGTCTGATTGCTGTCATATCAGCACTCTGACGAGTATCGCGTCATTTGACGCCAGCCGCGTCATCTGACGCTGTGCGCATTCCCGGCTGTGTGTGACGCTCGCCGCGTCATATGACGGCGTATACGCGACGCTGCACTAGTCTTGCGTCGTTTGACGCTACATACAGGCGCGCCGCATCATATGACGCTCATTACACCCCGTCCAATCATGTCCGCTTGTTGCGGACATGTCGGCCGCGTCATTTGACGCTGCGGGCTTATTATCCTTTGACGGCCAGGCCACCTCCAATATCCAGGGGAGTGGCTTCACTTAGGCCCTCTTCCATCACGCCCACTTACACCCGGTAGCCAATTGCCGTTAACAGCTCCTAAGTGACTGACACTTCTTGGCCTACTTAAACCCATAGAGCGCACGTAGTAGCCACGCCCTCTGACGAAGTCTACACAACGAAACGCGTCAGGGCGTGGCCTACGACGCTCCTACCCATCTCACAGCTGATGTCTGGATCCTGGTGACCCCTACACGCCTCCCTGCAAGCCAGCATAGCGGTGTTTCCGGTGGCTCCTTGTTCCAGCACCTAAGCGTGAGCAGTCTAGCCTTTGGCTACTTTTAAACCTTGTGGTACCCAGTCCACAGTGCTTTTACCTATGGTACGAGTTTGCACTTGCCTGTACCAGGATTTTTTATTGTCCATTAAATGATTTACTTGCAATACTGCACCATGAAGCGCCTTCTCTCTGCCTCTTCCTAGATCTCTATTTCTCTGTGGATTCCAGAGACTACACCCTATAGAGAGAAGCAGCTGCAGGTTGAAAAACTGACTTTGGTGCCGACTTTCCCTCATTTGATTTATTGGGGAACTTCTATTTACTGGTGATTTGTTTGATACACACTTGGCGCAGGGGTTCACGCCTGTTATATATGTTATATATATATAGCTGATTGTAATCCAGCGGCACTCTGAAGACTTTTGTCAATCATATAAAAAATACAATAGACTCTGTAGAGCTTTTAGCCAACGTTTCGGGAAGCAAATCCCTTTATCAAGACATGAAAACAGAAAGAAATAGTACTTACATATATAGGGGAACATGTGCAAACAACACCCAGTGCACCCATCCTGATGCCAGCTCCCCGGCGGAGACCCGATGACGTCACTGATGCGACCCAGCACCGACGCATCCAGCGTCTCCAGGGGGCGTGGTAGTCACCCTGTGAACCATCACCTAGGTGATGAAACAAACAAACATTGAATACATGTACTGCGTGAAAAAGGAGAACAATTCAAAGGAAAACTAAGTAAGCGCAATTGCACCAAATTAAGTATTAGCAAAGAACAGCACAGAACATAACTTAATGTCTATACAGTGACTATAAGAAAAAAGGTTATCATAAGAAGCATGAGAGCAGGAGTAGTTCATTAAGGGCCTTATTTTGGTTCATTCTTTCTGACAAAATACTTCTTAGATGGACAAAACCATGTGCACTGAAGGGGGGGCAGATGTAACATGTGCAGAGAGAACTAGATTTGGGTGAGTAATTTTGTTTCTGTGCAGGGAAAATACTGACTGCTTTATTTTGACACTGCAATATAGATCTCACTTTGAAGTAAAACCCCACCCAAATCTAATTCTCTCTGCACATGTTACATCTGCCCCACCTGCAGTGCACATGGTTTTGCCCATCTAAGAAGGATTTTGTCAGAAAGAATGAACCAAAATAAGGCCCTAAGTCCGTGCGGTTGCACGGTTTGCAATTTGTAAATCCAGCGCGCCTCTAGTTGGAGAAGCGCACGGTCCCGGTCTCCTCCTCTGACACTGTCAGGGATGCAGTCTATCATCTTGTAGTGTATACTGGAAATTGTATGTGATTTCTCCTTCCAGTGTCTAGCTACAGGTTGGTCTGAACCTTTGCCTGTGAGAGCTGCCCGAATACTTGACTTATGCATGGCAATTCTCTCCTTGAATTTACGGATCGTTTTCCCTATATACAACAGTCCGCAGGGACATTTGATATAGTATATCACGTATCTGGTGGTACAAGTCAAAGGAAAGTTAATCTTAATGGTCTTTCCTGATCTAGGATGCATGAATGTGTCACCAATCTCCAGGCTGCTGCACGTTACACACCCCAGGCATTTGTAATTGCCATTTTTTCGTTTGCTGGTTAACCCATTTTCTCGAAGGTCTGAGATATCATTGTGGACAACCTGATCCTTAATGTTCTTTCCATGTCTGTATGATGGCAGTATTCTGCTGTGTTTAAGCGATGGCAGATTTTTATCTGTAGTAATTATCGCCCATTTGGATCTGGCCGCCTTCATGAGCAGATCACTGTTGGACGCATAGTTTTGTGTCCATACTATGATATCCTCCTTTTTGTTAATGCGGGTGTTAGTTAGAGCAGTATTCCTGTTCATCCTCAGTATTTTAGCTTTGCAATCTTTCAGCAATTTAAGCGGGTAGCCCCTGGAAAGAAAGTTTTTGAACATCCTGTTGATCTCTATTTCTGCTTCAATTTTTGATGAGCAGATGCGAAGGGCTCTTAAGAATTGTGAGTGGGGTAAACCCCACTTCAGAGCAGGAGGGTGATGACTACTTTCAAGGAGAAGAGTGTTTCAATCGGTCGGTATATGGTAAACTGAGGTCTCCAAGACATTTTCATCAGTCACGGTGATGAGAATGTCCAGAAAGTTGATTGACACATTACTAGATTGAAAAGTAAATTTAATGTCTTTATCAATTAGATTGCTGCTGTTCATCATTGCGGTGAATTCATCACTTGTACCATCCCAAAATAGGATGATATCATCGATATAACGATAAAATGTAGTGATCTTCCTTGCAATCATCGGATCGGTAAAGAAAATATTTCTTTCAATCTCATGCATAAAGATATTGGCGAAGCTAGGGGCCACGCAAGACCCCATCGCTACACCAGACCGTTGTATGTAGAATTTGTTGTTGAATAGGAAGTAGTTCCTCGATAAAGCCAAGTCAAGTAACTGTACAAAGAAATTGATATATCTGGACCATTATAGATGCCACTCGCAGTGACTGATCTTCTGACTGCTTCAATACCTCTGTGTAGTGGGATGCTGGTATATAGAGATACGACATCAACTGTGCATAGAAGAAGTTTTTTGGGTAATGGAGACAATGACTGTAGATGTAGCAGTAGTGAGGTTGTATCTTTAAGGTAGGTATTCTGTTTTTGAACAATATATATATATATATATATATATATATATAGAAAAAAGAGTGAAAAGGGCGCCTCCTAGTGTAGTATTATAATTTTCAGTTTCCCTTCACCACAGGTAAAGACATACAGGCACCCCCAATGTTAAAAGGTGTACCGTAATCGTGGCCTTTCACCACTTCTTATGAGCGAATTCCCAGTTTTTTCACAGGGCATTTCCTAACGCTTTCCCCTCTAGTTTTCTTCTCCCTGGTGACTCACACCGTGATCCCAATGTGTATAGAATATGAAGGAGAGAAAAAGAGGAACAAACTAGTGTAATATAGTTTACACTTTTAATGGTTACTGCAAATGATACAATAAAACTCGTACATATATAGATATTGCTGTACATTCAACTGCTTGCGGGTTCAGTGTCTCCGCAGCGCAGTAGTTCGCAGGCTGATTCCCAGGAACCCTCATGGGCCACTGGTATGAAAGCCATGTTGGAGAATGTCTCATCACTGCTGGCGACAAATACCTTGCAGCCTAAGCAGGTGCAGCAGGATTTGAAAGTGCTTTCAGCAAGGGTGGATATTCTGACACCCATGCCAGGGGTGTCTCGCAAAAGGGCGCTCGATGCTGGTGCAACTGACTCCGATATGGATGATGGCGATGGTGACGCAGATGATGTTGTTGATTCACAGGCGTCACAGTCTTGCATTCAGGGCACTGAAAACCTTATCCTAGCTGTTAGAGAGGTACTGGATTTGCCTCTACCAACACCTGTTGAAGGGGACCCATTCTTTGTGTCCCATAGTAGACAAGATATTGTCTTTCCTGAACAGTCTGACTTAGAAGATGTATTCAAAGCTGCCTGTAAAAATCCAGAGAAACGCTTCTCCATACCCAAGTGTTTTAAGTCTGCCTTCCCTTTTGACCCCATGGGCAGGAAGGTGTGGGAGGAGCCACCTATAGTGGATGCTTCGGTGTCCCGCCTTTCTAAAAAGCTTGTGCTCCCAGTACCAGGTACTTCGACCTTAAAAGACGCGGTCGATAGAAAACTAGATGGCACAGTGAAGGATATGTATACAGCCAGTGGGGCTTCACAACGCCCGGTACTTGCTAGTTGCTGGATGGCAAAAGCTACGTGGGCAGGCCAGATACAAGAAGGCCTGCTGGGTGACAAGGATGTACCTACTGTGGCTGAAAATCTGTGATAGAGACCCCCTTGGGGTCTGCAGAGTCATATGGGGAATAGATCAGAATTATTTTGTCCTAGAGGGTCGTACAAAGCACATATGAGTTAATGAGTTTTACAATAAGTGAAACAATGTGATTTGCAAGATAGTCAACTTATATTTAGCATCTGCAACATTATCTAAAAGCAGCAATAAAATTAGGAAGTATAAGGACCTACACCCAGGTTTGAGGAAGTACTGTATGTCCAAACACAGGTCAACTGTCTCAGAAGAACCACAGAATCAGCTAAAACCAGATTTCGAACCATGTAAGGCATAAGGTACTTTCCAGACAAACAGCATTAGGGGGCAGGAATATGGGAGACAGTGGCGTAACTATAGCACCGCAGCCCCCGCCACCGCGGGGGGGCGCTGTGCATATGGGGGCGCCGGGGGCTGCGGTGCTATAGTTACACCTCCCCCCAATCCCCCGCAGCCTTACCTTTCGCGCTGGTCCCTGCGGCTCCGTTCTTCTGCTGAGGACCACCACAAAATGGCCGCCCCCATACAGCAGACAGAAACTGTCTGCTGTATGGGGGCGGCCATTTTGTGGTGGTCCTCAGCAGAAGAACGGAGCCGCCGGGACCAGCGCGAAAGGTAAGGCTGCTGGGGGTTGGGCGGGTTTGCATGGGCCCCTAACAGCGGGGGGGGGCGCCCAAAATGTAGCTACGCCGCTGATGGGAGATCTAGGGTAACCAAAGCTTACTGGAAGTCCACTCCTTTGTTACAAAATGGAAGTACACGCTTATTACGCAGCTCATGTCTGAACCAATGTTTGGCCTGTAATACCTCCCCATTGGGGAGGGTCATATATGAATATGTATGTCACTCATTTCAAATCCTTGCCGTGAGGTGAAGGCATACTTCTATTACTTTGGTACAGATATATGTGTCCGTGCAAATAAACTTTAGAATACTTGCAATTACGATCCAACTTGTGTGGTATCTTATTCTTGTATTCTCCTGATCAGATCAGTAAAGGTAAGGTGTTGCAGAGGTGACTGAATATATCGAAGGTAATTATTCACGCTATCACTGCGTCACATCCAGGACACAGCAAAAATTATGTGTGAAGCACAAAAGGAGTCAGCTGCCATTAATGCCCGTAACTCGGCCATGGCCGTGTCAGCCCGCAGGGCCCTGTGGCTGCGGTAGTGGGTCGCAGCCTCCAAACGCAGCGTGGAAAGCTTCCCTTCTCAGGGACAGACTTTTTGGAAGTGAATTGGATAATTTAATATCAAAAGCTACGGCTGGTAAGTCCACCTTCCTCCCGTCAGCCTCCACTCCGGTGAGATGCCCTTTTACATGGGTTCCCAGCAGTCCTTTCGGACCTCTAAATTTACGCCCAAGGCCAGGGGAGGCTCTAATGCCAATAAAGGCGGTAGAGGTAAGCCCAGAAAGGCAGCGGCTGCTGCTACAAGAGACCATAGCACAGGTGCAGCTACCCCTAAGCCCGCCACATGATGGGCTCCTCCCACCTCGGGATACTCTCGCGGTGGGGGCCAAACTGAAATATTTCAGTCACGTGTGGGATGCATCCTCCCTTGAGTCAGGGCTATTATTTCACACGGTTACAAGCTGGAGTTCGAAAGACCGCCCCCTTACAGATATTTCAGGTCGGGACTCCCAGCAGCAGCAGAGGATCGCAGTATCCTCAGGCACGCTGTACAGAAGTTGGTGCTAGCACAGGTTATCATACCAGTGCTCCCTTCAGAGAGGAACAAGGGTTACTTTTCCAACTTATTTCTGGTTCCAAAACCAGATGGGTCAGTTTGACCCATCCAAAACCTAAAGTCCCTGAACCCCTATCTGAGGGTGTTCAAATTCCAGATGGAATCCCTGAGGGCAGTGATTGAAGGACTGGTAGAAGGAGAATGTCTAGTGTCCATCGATGTGAAGGACGCATACCTTCATATACCGGTGTGGGAGCCACACCAGGCCTTCCTGAGGTTTACAATCCTGGAAGAACAATTTCAATTCCAAGCCCTACCGTTTGGACTTTCAACGGACCCGCGAGTCTTCACCAAAGTGATGGCGTAGATGATGTCCCTGTTGAGGACTCAGGGGATAAACATTATCCCATACTTGGATGACCTGCTGTTAAAGGCGGAGTCAGTGTCCAAGTTGCTGGGGGCCATACAGACGACCAGACACCTTCTGTCCAATCATGGATGGGTACTAAATATACCAAAATCTTCAATGGTACCATCCCAACGTCTCCAGTTCTTGGGGATGGTTTTGGACACAGATGAAAGGAGGGTGTTTCTCCCATTGGAGAAAATTACTGCACTACAACTGCTGCTGGAAGTGCTGGCTCCGGAGAGAGTCTCGTTCTACCTCTGCATCAGGCTGATAGGAACTATGGTAGCCTCATTCGAGGCCCTTCAGTTCGGGAGATTCCACTCGAGAACATTCCTGTGGGACCTATTGAGCAAGTGGTCAGGCTCACACATTCACATGCACAGGTTGATTCGCTTGTCTGTAAAGGCAAGACAGTCCCTGCAGTGGTGGCTACATACGCCAAATCTCCTTGCAGGGAGATGCTTTGGGATCCAGGACTGGATCTTACTGATCACAAATGCCAGCCTACAAGGCTGAGGAGCAGTTACCCAGGGGATGCGATTCCAAGGCCAATGGTCACCCCTGAAAGCACAGCTTTATATAAACAACTTGGAGCTAAGAGCTGTCTACTATGCTATTCTGGAGGCTCACTCCCTCCTGGAACATCAGGCGACACAAGTCCAGTCGGACAATGCAACGACAGTTGCTTACATAAATCGCCAGGGGGGTACGAAGAGCTGAGCGTGCATGAGAGAAGTCTTCAAGATTCTGGCCTGGGCAGAGATGCATGTAGTGGCAATCTCTGCCATCTTCATTCCCGGGGGGGGGGGGACAACTGGGAGGCGGACTTCCTAAGTTGTCACAACCTTCACCCCGGGGAATGCGGATTACATCCTCAGGTGTTCGGAAGCATTGTAGATCTGTGAGGGCTCCCACAGATAGACTTGATGGCCTCAAGGACCAACCACAAGGTGGAAAGGTATTGCTCAAGGACAAGGGATCCTCAAGCAGAGGCAACAGATGCTCTGACCACAGAGTGGTTATACCAGGGCTGGGCAATTGTGGCCCTTCAGATGTTGATGAACTACACATCCCAGCATGCCTTGCATCAGTTTCAGCATGGCCACATAGCAAAACTAATGCAAAGCATCCTGGGATGTGTAGTTCATCAACATCTGGAGGGCCGCAATTGCCCAGCCCTGGGTTATACGAACTGGTATACCTGTTCCCGCCCCTTCCCCTCCTGGGGAGAGTGTTGCAGAGGATCAGACATCAAAGGGTCCAGGCAATCCTAATAGCACCAAATTGGCCCCGGAGAGCATGGTACACAAGTCTGCAAAATATGCTGGTACAAGAACCGTTGCGGCTGCCTCTAAGAAGAGATCTTCTGTAACAAGGCCCCTTCGTCGTTCAGGACTTAGGGCGTCTTCGTTTTACGTCCTGGAAGTTGAGCGGGACATCTTAGCTCTAAAGGGATTTTATTCCTCGGTCATAAACACCATGACCCGGGCCAGGAAGGCAGTGACTGCCTCGCACTACCATAAGATTTGGTGAAGATATGTGTCTTGGTGCGAGCACATGAGTTTTCCGCCAGTGGACTTTAAATTTGACCTTTTTCTGCATTTCTTGCAGGTGGGCCTTGATAAGGGACTCCGGCTGGGGTCTTTAAAAGTCCAAGTGTCGGCCCTCTCTATCTTTTTCCAAAAGAAGTTAGCGGTTTATCCTGAAGTCCAAACCTTCTTGCAAGGAGTCTTAAGAATACATTTGTAGCGCTGACGGCGCCTTGGGACCTGGACGTAGTCCTGACGTACCTTCAGTCATCCTGGTTTGAACCGGTGGACACCATTGACCTGAAATTCCTCACCTGAAAGACGGTGACGCTACTGGCTCTGGCTTCGGCCAGAAGAGTTTCTGAGCTTAGTGCTCTCTCTTGTAAGAGTCCATACCTGATCTTCGATCAGGACAGGGTGGAACTTAGGACAAGGCAGCAGTTCCTGCCGAAAGTGGTCTCGGCGTTCCTTATGAATCAGCCGATTGTGGTGCCTTCTCGTTCAGGACATCAAGATATCCCTGAGTCACTTGATGTGGTTAGGATCTTGCAGATCTATGTCAGGAGAACATCACGGGTCAGTAATACAGAGGGGGAAATTTACTAAAGGAAATTTGTAAAAAAATAGGTGTATTTGTATCCAGAAATACACTTATTTTTGACATTTAGGGGGACATTTACCAAAATGGATTCGTAGAAAAAAGGTGTATTCGTAGGGAGAAATACACCTTTTTTTTACGAATTTGTATTTTCGGGATTTACAATCCCAAAAATACAACAATTCGTAGTCCTAAAGATGGAACATTCGTATTTGTAGTTACAAATACGAATGCCCTACACCATCGATAGGATACGACAGAAATCACCATTCAAAAGAATGGTGGTTTCTGATTTACTAAGCAGCCGTACTGACAATACGGCTGCTTAGTGGTGTGAAACACCCACGCAAATACGACAGGAAAATAGAACACCATTTTCCTGTTCTATTTGCGTTTTAGCCTGCACGGATCAGTCAGATCCGTGCAGGCTACAGTGTAAAAAAATAGAAAAATAAATAAATAAAAAAAAAAAACGGCGTGGGGTCCCCCCCACAGCCGAAACCAGCACCAGGCTGAAGGAGCCGGGGCCGGTAATTAAAAATCAGGGAACCCGACAAATAGGGGTTCCCCGATTTTTAACAACCAGCCCCAGGCTCCAGGTCCGGGGCTGGTTCCCAAAATACGGGGGACAAAATGAGTAGGGGTCCCCCGTATTTTAAGAACCAGCCCCAGGCACAACCAGCCGGCAGGGTAATGTCACAGCCGGGGGACACTTATAATATAAGGTCCCGCGGCCAAAACATTCTCCCTACCGACCAGTCAGCCTGGCCAGGGGCCCTGGGGGAGTGGGGACCCCCCCAATGAAGGGGTCCCCCCCCTCCAGGACTTACCTGACCAGGCTGAAGCCTGGTGCTGTCCTCGATGCCCCTGGGCGGTGGGCATCGAGCTGATAAATGTAGTAAAAAAAAGATGAACCTATTGTTTTTTACTGTGGCACTACAAGTGCCAGCAAGCCTCCCCAGCAAGCTGGGACTTGGAGAACCACAAGTCCCAGCCTGCTGGGCATTAAAGGGCCCGCTGGCACTTGTAGTTCTACAGTTAAAAAAATAGTGCACAAAACACACTGACACACTTTTAAAATAAAACTTTATTACACACAAAGCCCACACATACTAATACTTACCTATCTTCTTCCCATAGGTCGCCCTGGTCCTGTGTCGGCGTCTTCTGGTCCTGTGTCGTCTTCTTCCTCCATGTCGACGTCGCTGTCGGCGATGGTGTCCCCGTCCGGATCCGACGAAATCCATTTGGGAAGCTGTGGAAGGAAACCATACTCACCTGTCCCAGCGCGACGTAGTCCAGGTAAGGGTCTTTGCAAAAAAACAAACCGACACCCCGAAACCAGACCGGACTGACGGAGACGCACGGTGTTTACATCGTGCGGCTCCGCCTCCCGAATGCCGCTATTGGCCGCCTTGCGGCCTAGCGGCCAATCAGGAGCCGCTAGGCCGCAAGGCGGCCAATAGCGGCATTCGGGAGGCGGAGCCGCACGATGTAAACAAACACACGTGCGTCTCCGTCAGTCCGGTCTGGTTTCGGGGTGTCGGTTTGTTTTTTTGCAAAGACCCTTACCTGGACTACGTCGCGCTGGGACAGGTGAGTATGGTTTCCTTCCACAGCTTCCCAAATGGATTTCGTCGGATCCGGACGGGGACACCATCGCCGACAGCGACGTCGACATGGAGGAAGAAGACGACACAGGACCAGAAGACGCCGACACAGGACCAGGGCGACCTATGGGAAGAAGATAGGTAAGTATTAGTATGTGTGGGCTTTGTGTGTAATAAAGTTTTATTTTAAAAGTGTGTCAGTGTGTTTTGTGCACTATTTTTTTAACTGTAGAACTACAAGTGCCAGCGGGCCCTTTAATGCCCAGCAGGCTGGGACTTGTGGTTCTCCAAGTCCCAGCTTGCTGGGGAGGCTTGCTGGCACTTGTAGTGCCACAGTAAAAACAATAGGTTCATCTTTTTTTTACTACATTTATCAGCTCGATGCCCACCGCCCAGGGGCATCGAGGACAGCACCAGGCTTCAGCCTGGTCAGGTAAGTCCTGGAGGGGGGGGACCCCTTCATTGGGGGGGTCCCCACTCCCCCAGGGCCCCTGGCCAGGCTGACTGGTCGGTAGGGAGAATGTTTTGGCCGCGGGACCTTATATTATAAGTGTCCCCCGGCTGTGACATTACCCTGCCGGCTGGTTGTGCCTGGGGCTGGTTCTTAAAATACGGGGGACCCCTACTCATTTTGTCCCCCGTATTTTGGGAACCAGCCCCGGACCTGGAGCCTGGGGCTGGTTGTTAAAAATCGGGGAACCCCTATTTGTCGGGTTCCCTGATTTTTAATTACCGGCCCCGGCTCCTTCAGCCTGGTGCTGGTTACGGCTGTGGGGGGGACCCCACGCCGGTTTTTTTTTTATTTATTTATTTTTTCTATTTTTTTTTACACCTTGCAGCCTGCACGGATCTGACTGATCCGTGCAGACTGCTAGAAATAATTCGTATTATCGGCCGTATATACGGCCGCTAATACGAATCATTACACCATCGGAGGGTTACAAAGCAGTCGTATATGACTGCTTTGTAACTGATCCTCCGGAACACGACTTTGCATACGACTTAAACAGTCGTATGCAGTCGTAGGGAAACTACCAATACGAAAAACTAGGTTTTTCATATTGGTAAATTTCCCCCTAACTATCCCGAAAATACGGCAATTCGTAGTCGTATTGATGTGCTATCAATACGAATACGAATGGCTGTATTTTCGGGATAGTAAATGTAAAAATAAGTGTATTTCTGGATACAAATACACCTATTTTTTACAAATTTCCTTTAGTAAATTTCCCCCAGAGTCTTTTTGTGCTGTATGACGCACACAAGAAAGGCTGCCCAGCATCGAAGCAATCGATTGCTAGATGGATTCTTTCCACTATACAGCAAGCCTATGTGGCAGCCCATTTGACTATTCCGGCCTCGGTGAGAGCTCACTCCACTAGAGCCGTGGGCGCATCCTGGGTGGCTACTCGGGGTATATCAGCATTGCAGCTATGTAGAGCTGCCACCTGGTCAGGACAACATACCTTTGTCAAGTTTTATAAATTTGACACTATGTCCAAGGATGATACCCAGTTTGGGCAGGCGGTGTTGCAACAAGCTCCACACGTTCCCGCCCTTTCTGGAAGCTTTGGGACCTCCGCAAGGTTATAAGACCTCATTACCCCATATGAATGATAGTGAAAATAGGATTTTAATACCTACCGGTAAATCCTTTTCACAGAGTTCATATGGGGTACTGAGCACCCGCCTCAGTGCGGTGCTTTGATTGCACATGTTGTGATCTTGTTTCTGCCTTCTTGCTAGTTGCAAGACAGTTTGTACTCTAGTACATTGCAGGTCCGTTGACCTTATTATGGAGCATCTGAGTTTTGGTGACTAATTGCGCCCCACAAATCTTAAGAGATTATTGTTATATAAAACAATGACGGGGTTAACTAAGTTTAGTTGAGAGTGTTGTTGTGTTTGTTGTGGTGTGCTGGTGCGAATCTCACCACATTACCTTTTAATGCTAATTCCTACCTCACATACGTTATCCTTCCTTCGGGCACAATTTCATAACTGGTTAGCAAGGGGAAGTAGAGGGGAGGAGCCAGCACACCCTGGTTGAAGAAAAAGTTATGTGCCTGTCTCCTGTCGGATACCCTCTATTCCCCAAGATTATAAGACCTCAGTACCCCATATGAACTCCGTGAAAAAGATATACCGGTATGTATTAAAATCCTATTTTTAGTACATTTCCCCCATATAGTCTTTAGTCTGTCCTGTTCCACTTGTCCACATCAGTGGTTAAGTGGACAGTGATTACAACCACATTTTTTAGCACACTGAGGACACTTTTTCTGTGTCCTCATTTTTGGTATCGCCTGTCTAGTGAAGTGGAATCTAGACGAAATTTGATACCGGGGCCACAATACCTCCATCAATTGTATAAATCCCACTCCACTAATGGCGGATACCGGATGCACGTCTAACACCAACATTTCTGTCAAGGCCTCAGTTATCCTCTTTGCCATAGGATGACTGCTGTCGTACGTCATTTATATCACAAAGGACTGTTGAATGGTCAATTACTTAGTGAAAGTAGTAGTGGTGTTCCAGCTTCTTCCCCTCTGAGATGATGAACAACTCCCAGCAGCAGTAGGCGTAGCACTGTTGGATCCTCCAGAAGAATTCTGGAGAGGAGGGGTCAGTCATGTCGGTGACATGGCCTGCAGAACTACTTCCGATCCTGATGAAGAATATTAATGAGGAGGGAGTTGCTGGTCTGGTTTTCAGGTGCTTGGATACAACAGGACCAAGGGATTTAGGTGTCACTGGACTGCTTATGGTCCTAGCCACAATTTCTGAACTAAACTGTGAATTATGAATGCTCTTCAGGTGACGTATAAGGGAGAATGCCCCTAGGTGGCCAACATCCTTACCCCTGCTTGTCGCAGCTATACATAAGCTACATATGGCAATACAATTGTCCAGATATTGATAAAAATAATTCCAGAACGAAGAGGTGGATTTATCGGTCTTCTGCTTTTTCATCCCATGGACAACAACTATCTCTCTCATCCGCCCCGGTGCCTGATTTAAACAAACCACATCACCATCAGCAGCATCCTCCTCATCAAATTCTCAGCCAGCTACATCAATATCCTCCTCCGGTACTTGTGTAGTTTCACAGCGACAGTTAGCATAGCGCCCCTGTCAGAATCAGTGTTGTGTTCCCGTGGCCAGCGTAGTCAGCATCCCTGTCAGAATCAGCGTAGTGTTCCTGCAGCTCGCTTAAGTAGTTAGCGTAGTCAGTCAAGCGTCCCTGTCAGTATCAGCATCGTCTTCCCGCCCGTTCGCGGCTAGCCGGAGTTTACGTAGTTAGCATAGTCAGTCAGCGATTATTACGTTGGCCCTTATTCAGATCTGATTGCAGTACAAATTTGTTTGGAAAATGGGCAAAACCATGTGCACACGGTAGGATATGCCGATCAGATCGCATCGGGACTCACATCGCATGGCATGCATGTAATGGCACAATTTTGACTATATAGTGCAGATCTGCACTATATAGTCAAGGCAGTCAAGACTATCTGCCTTGCGATACATGAACGGGCATCGGGATCACAAGCAGATCGCAAGGGTTAAAACACTTGCGATCTGCATGTGATGCTGACACGATGTTGACTATCGTCAACATTGGGAGGCATATTGTACCAGGTGTGCACACTATAACTCTCTCTGCACATGATACATCTGCCCCACCTGCAGTGTACATGATTTTGAGCATTTTTCAAACAAATTTGTACTGCAATCAGATCTGAATAAAGGCCATTGTGTTGGAAACATTGTAACCTGCCTGGCATGACAGGTGTGAATGTGTTCCTGAAACTCTGCCACTATCCACACCAGGCTGAAGCGTGGCGACGGGACGCAGTACCTGTCCTCCCGACCTGTTCATACCCCCACTATCCACGTCGGCGTGGAGTTGATCGTATATAGTGTGGCGAGACACAAAGCCCAAAGCTTGGCTGCACTCGCCACACTTTGTAACATCAACTCCACACCGACGTGGATAATGGGGGTATGAACAAGTCTGGAGGACGCGTACCGCGTCCTCTCGTCACACTTCGGGCTGGCGTGGATAGTGGGGGCTTCAAATGGAGGCATTTGCCAGTATGTAACATGGAGCACCGACAAATGCGTCCTTTATTGGGCATGGGATGCTCTTGCGCACCCCTCGCTACCGAACCCCTGGCCGCAGGGTTGCCATACCATGCCACCATCGTTTCTGAGACGCGCCTGCCAGCGCAGGGGATCTAGCGGTTAAAGGCACTCACTAGGCTTGCCAGGGACACCGGGGACAGAGCTGCAGCTCCCAGGGACAGTACGGTGACTAGCTGCGTGATGGGGACACTATGCTGACTACGCAGGGCTGCCGCGGAGTAACTACGCTGACTACGCTAGGCAGCCATTGGGCTAAGCTGACAAAGTAGCTTATACTACGCTGAAAATGTAGCGTAGCCTGCCGCCGTGAAACTACACAAGTACCCCTCCTCCTACTTCAACAGTGACATCATTCAATATCAGGAACTGCACTGTGGGTGATCCTTCCAGCATATGCTGAGGGCATGCAAATGATGGAAGAAGCCACCTCTTCCCGTACAGTGATGGTAAGGTCAGGCATCGCAACCACCAGCACCCTTGGACTCTTCTTGTGGATTTGTAATACCATCTTAGAAGAACACACAGTTCCAGCAGCTTCAGCAGTAGGAGGAAGCGGCTCTTCATCTTTCCCTATTTTTCCTCCACAATTTGGTTCTACACTATTTTTGTGGAGTTTTACAATATATTATAGCACAGAACAGCACCACTGCACTGCAATTATATACCTCAGTAGGTACTGGTAGGCAGGGCACCAGTGGACTGGAATTATATACAGCAGTAGGTAGTGGTAGGCACCATCAGACTGGAATTATATACTTCAGTAGATATTGGCAGGCAGGGCACCAGAGGACTAGAATTATATACGGCAGTAGGTAGGCACCAGAGGCCTGGAATTATATACGGCAGTAGGTAGGTACCAGCATACTGGAATTATATACAGCAGTAGGTACTGGTAGGCAGGGCACTATGAGACTGGAATTATATAATGCAGTAGTTAGGCACCAGTGGACTGGAATTATATACGGCATTAGGTACTGGTAGGCACCAGCGACCTGGAATTATATATACGGCAGTAGGTAGACACCAGCAGACTGGAATTATACGGCAGTAGGTAGGCAACAACGGACTGGAATTATATATACAACAGTAGGTAGGCACCAACAGACTGGAATTATATATGGCAGTAGGTACTGATAGGCACCAGCAGACTGGAATTATATATATGGCAGTAGGTAGGCATCACCGGACTGGAATCACATACGGCAGTAGATAGGCACCAGCAGACTGGAATTATATATATGGCAGTAGGCACCAGCATACTGGAATAATATATGGCAGTAGATACTGGTAGGCAGGGCACAGGCGGACTGGAATTATAACTTTAGGAAGGAGAGAGCAGTTTGTCACGGTAGTGGTGCACCACAATATATAAGAACGGCTTAAAAAGTCACTTTTATTAGTTTATCACATAAAAAAGAGGATGCTGCGAAATATGACAGACTACATGTAACATATAACAAGGACAAGTGAACAAATAGTGCAAGTTAAAAACTTGGGCTCATGCGGCGTCCCTTAGCACTTTATATTCCTATTATCATAGGTTTTATTAAGGCGTCTCTTCCCTATGTGTCGGCTGGATCACCTTTTAACACTAGAGGGACGTGCTATATTGATAGGTGTTTTCCTGTCTGTGATTGAGTCTGATTAGTCACAATGTTGCCATATAGAGATGTTGTGGTTTTGTATCACAATATTAATTTTGCAGAAAGGAACACTGTAAAAGGTGCAGCGTGGGTCACAGGTTAATGCAAACTTTCTATATATATGGATAAATACTGAGGATGGTACACACTATGTAGCGATTGGGATCGGGCAGTGGGCAGAAATTGCCTGGTGTGTACTGCTCCGTTTCGCATAGGTGAATCAGCTAATTAGCTGTATATCAAGTAAGTGCAGTTGCTACAAGGTCTCCAGTATCAGCGATATTCAGGCATTAAATAGATTTCAATTGATGCCGTATGGAACTCCACACCGTGCACTCTGCATCGGAGTTGTGGATAGTTCTCTACACGGCTAATCAGGACGACTAGTGTCACGCTAGAACACCTTACATATATCGGTATATGTATACGTAGTATAGAATGGCAGGCAGTTGGTAAGAACGTGCCGCTGTAGCCTCTTAATTGCTGTAACCGACCATACGGGTTAAACCCTGTGGCTTGCTTGTGCGGTTCTCACGAGGGTAGCTAGCTGCGTTCTACCACAGGTACTGCACCAACATTGTTAACATACAGACATAAATCAATTTTAAGCTAGACATTAGAGTCCTTAAAAGGACTAGTAAAACAGACAGGAATCAGGATGCTAAGGGAGCGTCCGCACGGCTATGGAGGCCTGGACTGGAATTATATATGGCAGTAGGTACTCATAGGCATCAGTGGACTGGAATTATATACGGCAGTATGTAGTCACCAGCAGACTGGAATTATATATACGGCAGTAGGTAGGCATCAGCAGACTGGAATTATATATGGCAGTAGATACTGGTAGGCAGGGCACAAGCGGACTGGAATTATATATGGCAGTAGGTACTCATAGGCATCAGTGGACTGGAATTATATACGGCAGTATGTAGTCACCAGCAGACTGGAATTATATATACGGCAGTAGGTAGGCATCAGCAGACTGGAATTATATATGGCAGTAGATACTGGTAGGCAGGGCACAAGCGGACTGGAATTATATATGGCAGTAGGTACTCTTAGGCACCAGTGGACTGGATTTATATACGACAGTAGGTAGGCACCAGCGGACTGGCATTAGATATACGGCAGTAGGTAGGCACCAACGGACTGGAATTATATATGGCAGTATTTACTGGTAGGCACCAGTGGACTGGATTTATATACGGCAGTAGGTAGGCACCAGCTGATTGGAATTAGATATACGGCAGTAGGTAGGCATCAACGGACTGGAATTATATACGGCAGTAGGTAGGCACCAGCTGATTGGAATTAGATATACGGCAGTAGGTAGGCATCAACGGACTGGAATTATATACGGCAGTAGGTAGGCACCAGCTGATTGGAATTAGATATACGGCAGTAGGTAGGCATCAACGGACTGGATTTATATATGGCAGTAGGTAGGCACCAGCTGATTGGCATTAGATATACGGCAGTAGGTAGGCACCAACGGACTGGAATTATATATGGCAGTAGGTACTGGTAGGCACCAGTGGACTGGATTTATATACGGCAGTAGGTAGGCACCAGCTGATTGGAATTAGATATACGGCAGTAGGTAGGCTGGACTGGAATCAGAGGCGTAACTATAGCACCGCAGCCCCCGCGGCCGCAGGGGGGGGGCGCTGTGCATGTGTGGGCGCCGGGGGGCTGTGGTGCTATAGTGAGCCCCCTCCCGTCCGCCCATCTGCCGCCCGCCAATCCGCCGCTCGCAGCCTTACCTGACTTCACTGGTCCCGTCCCGGCTCCCTTGCCGGCTTCATTCTTCTGCTAGTGAGACGGATCACAATAAAATGTCCGCCCCATATACTGTAGCAGACAGTTCTCTGAAACTGTCTGCTGTATGGGGGCGGACATTTTGTGTTGGTCCGTCTCACTAGCAGAAGAATGAAGCCAGCAAAGGAGCCGGGACGGGACCAGCAAGACAGGTAAGGCTGCGGGCGGGGGTGCGGCGGGGGGCACCCCCCATTAACGATGGGGGGGCGCCCAATTCATAGTTACGCCACTGACTGGAATTATATATGGCAGTAGGTACTGGTAGGCACCAGTGGACTGGATTTATATACAGTAGTAGGTAGGCACCAGCGGACTGGAATTATATATGACAGTAGGTACTGGTAGGCACCAGCGGACTGGAATTATATACGGCAGTAGGTAGGCACCAGCGGATTGTAATTATATATGGCAGTAGGTACTGGTAGGCACCAGCGGACTGGAATTATATACGGCAGTAGGTAGGCACCAGTGGACTGGATTTATATACAGTAGTAGGTAGGCACCAGCGGACTGGAATTATATATGACAGTAGGTACTGGTAGGCACCAGCAGACTGGAATTATATATGCGGCAGTACAGTAGGTAGGCACCAGCGGACTGGAATTATATATGGCAGTAGGTACTGGTAGGCACCAGCAGACTGGAATTATATATATGACAGTAGGTAGGACCCAGCAGACTAGAATTATATACAGCAGTAGGTAGGTACCAGCAGACTGGAATTATATATACAGTAGTAGGTAGGCACCAGTGGACTGGAATTATATATGGCAGTAGGTAATGGTAGGCATCAGCAGACTGGAATTATATATATGGCAGTAGGTAGGCACCAGCGGACTGGAATTATATACAGCAGTAGGTAGGCACCAGCAGACTGGAATTATATATGACAGTAGGTACTGGTAGGCACCAGCGGACTGGAATTATATACGGCAGTAGGTAGGCACCAGCGGATTGTAATTATATATGGCAGTAGGTACTGGTAGGCACCAGCGGACTGGAATTATATACGGCAGTAGGTAGGCACCAGTGGACTGGATTTATATACAGTAGTAGGTAGGCACCAGCGGACTGGAATTATATATGACAGTAGGTACTGGTAGGCACCAGCAGACTGGAATTATATATGCGGCAGTACAGTAGGTAGGCACCAGCGGACTGGAATTATATATGGCAGTAGGTACTGGTAGGCACCAGCAGACTGGAATTATATATATGACAGTAGGTAGGACCCAGCAGACTAGAATTATATACAGCAGTAGGTAGGTACCAGCAGACTGGAATTATATATACAGTAGTAGGTAGGCACCAGCGGACTGGAATTATATATGGCAGTAGGTAATGGTAGGCATCAGCAGACTGGAATTATATATATGGCAGTAGGTAGGCACCAGCGGACTGGAATTATATACAGCAGTAGGTAGGCACCAGCAGACTGGAATTATATATGACAGTAGGTACTGGTAGGCACCAGTGGACTGGATTTATATACGGCAGTAGGTAGGCACCAGCAGACTGGAATTAGATATACGGCAGTAGGTAGGCACCAACGGACTGGAATTATATATGGCAGTAGGTACTGGTAGGCACCAGTGGACTGGATTTATATACGGCAGTAGGTAGGTACCAGCGGACTGGAATTATATATGGCAGTAGGTTCTGGTAGGCACCACCGGACTGGAATTATATGTATGGCAGTAGGTAGGCACCAGCAGACTGGAATTATATATACAGTAGTAGGTAGGCACCAGCAGACTGGAATTATATATAGCAGTAGTAGGTAGGCACCAACGGACTGGAATTATATACGGCTGTTGCACGCTGCCGTCCGGGATCCCCACCACCCGGACGGACGGCGGATGTGAGGCAGAGCGGTGGGGCTGGGGACATTGCTGGGCAGCTTCCCAAGCCTCGCTCTGAGGCCGGGCATCGGGGCGTTGCTAGGCAACGTCCCCGAACTTCCGCCCGGCGGCCGGGGACATGTGCGCCTGACGTCACACAGGTGGCGCCAGTTTTAAATAAATAGCCGGCATCTGCTGGGCACAGACGCCGGTTATAGCTTCTTGCTAATATACCCGGTCCCCTGTGCCAGAGTTCAGAAGTCCTGTGCCCTGGATCTTTCTTCCAGTCTGGTCCTGGTCTCTCAGCCTTCTGTTCCTTCCTTCACCGTCCTGTGCCTGTTCCTGCAGCTGATCCACACTCTCCATCTTCCCCGTGGGTCACGTAAGTGCTCCAGTGGAGCCCGGTGATTCTTACTTTTGCTCTGTAGCCCTCCGTGGCTTTGCTTTCTGGGGCTGTTTACTGCTAGTCCGTTTCAGGGGGAGGGGGATTTTGGGGCTCCGACCCTCCGTGGGCCCGTTGTTCCTCCCTTTCGTGTTATTTCCCTCCAGTTCCCTTCGGATCTCCCCTCAGCCTGTCTCCCTAATTCCATCTAGGCAGGGATTCCCTCTTCCATTCTGGACCCTGCTTTGGGGAGTCACAGTCTTGTGTTGTACCACTGTTTGGAGATTCCCCTCCGTCTCTTGTGTCTGCGACTGGGTCGCAATCCTGTCTTTGGCCTGGTGCCGGCAGTCAGGGGTTATTTCCCAGCTAGGCCCATTAGTTAGACTATCCTCTTGAGCTACCCCTTGGCGATTGCTCACCCCTTGTCCATACCTAAGACCTAGCTGCATCGGGGTTGGAGCGGGCATAACTCGCTCCTTCGAACGCGGCGGCCACAGGTGAAGCCTAGCTCTGCAGGGGTTTGTCATCTGCCCGGGGGACTTAATAGAGTCAGAGTAGGGTTCGCTGTGGCCGTCATAACTGGCGGTTGCGGCTACGGGCTCACGCCTGAACTCCAGTCTCCTGTCTCCAGCAGTTTCTCCCTGCGCCCAGGCGGGCATCGTACCATTATAACCGGCCATAAAAAAACAGGTTATATTAGGGGTTTTATATAACAACTTTTGGTGGGTATTTGCCGGGTTGGAGCTATGAGTACCACTCCCCAGACCTTCTCAGATCAACTCCAAGGCTTAACCCAAATGGTGCGAGACTTGTCTTTGTCCTCCAGAGTCATTGGTTCCAGAACCCAAGATGAACCTGCCAGAGCGGTTTTCTGGGGATCGCAAGGCTTTCTTTAATTTCCGCGAAAGCTGTAAGTATTTTCGGCTTCGGCCGTAGTCCACCAGTTCTGAATCCCAGCGTATCGGTCTGGTCATATCATTACTCCAGGGGGACCCTCAGACTTGGGCCTTTGGACTACCCCCTGATAGTCCAGCCTTGTCCTCAGTTAACAGCTTTTTTAGTTAGTTTTTTAGGGTTGCTGTACGACGATCCCGACAGGGAAGCCTCTGCAGAGACTCATCTCCGGGCCCTTAAGCGAGGGAAGGACTCGGCAGAGGTCTAATGCACAGAATTCCGCCGCTGGTCGAACTGCGGATGGAACGACCCTGCATTGCGAAGTCAATTCCGCTGTGGTCTGTCTGATGACATCAAGGACTGTCTTATTCAGTACCCCGCACCTAACTCTCTGGATAAGTTAATAGAGTTATCCATTAGAATTGACCGTCGCCTCCGTGAGCGGAGGTCCGAGCGAGGTTCCCTAACTCGGTCGGTTCCCTATGTCCCCGTGGTCCCAGAGGAAAGCGAAGAGCCGATGCAACTTAGGGCGGCCCGCATTTCCCCTGAGGAAAGGGCCCGCCGACTCGGTTCTGGCCTTTGTTTGTATTGTGGGTGCAAGGGGCATATCCTCCGAAACTGTCCCAATAGGCCAGTAAAAGGCCAGGCCAAGTGAACGAGGAGAGGGTTCACTTAGGCCTCCAGCTTTTTTCCTCTCTCGACTCTTTACTAGTACCGGGGTGTATCTCTTTTCAGGGTTGTAAGTCTTCCGGGTCCGTGATTATTGACAGCGGCGCGGCTGGAAACTTTTTGGATATCACAGAGTTTGGGCATTCCCCTGCTCAAGCTCCCCATACCTGTTACCTTATGGGGATTAGACAGTAGTGTCCTCTCCAATAGGGCCGTATCTTTCCAGACTCCTCCCTTGCTGCTGACCATCGGCTTATTTCATCAAGAGGAGAGTTCCTTCTTGTGTCCTTCAGTCCCCATAGTGTTGGGGTTCCCTTGGTTGAAAAGACATAACCCCATCATTGATCTAGGGGAGATTGCTTGTTGGAGTTCTAACTGTAGCAGGCACTGTTTCCACACTTCACTCCCTTTAGCTTCCATCTCACTCTCCGAGATTCCCTCTCCTTATGTCACGATCCGAGCTGTCAGACAGACTTTCCTACCGGCTAAGTGCCTCCGCAGGTTCAGCTTGCGGTCCAGACGTCATCTCTGCCAGCGTCCTGTCTCCCAGTGACAGTCCCCAGTGCACGGCAATCCACCTGTCCGCCGCCATTGCTCCTAGTATCCAGCATGGTGTGCACAAACACACTTTCCCGCCATAACAGACATGGGGGCTGCCATGTTCTTTCCAGTCACATGTCTGTGCTGTCCAATCCTGTTGGTTCTGATCTCCCTGTCATACTTCCTCGGCCAATCCTGGCCACCCAGTGGGGATAAGTATGCTGGGAGCTCTCAGAACCATTGCTAGTGCTTCAGTTGTCTCCAGTGTATGGTCAGCTGTCCTTGTCTCCGTGCAAGTGTATTTCTCTGCTGGTGTTGTTTTCCATGCTGCAGTGTGTTCCAGGTTGTTCCATCTCCTGTGAAGTCCAGGTTATTCCACCGCCTGTGATCCTGCCTCTCAGCCCAGCGACCAAGCCTAGCTCCGGGACTCTGGTCCTTCCGATGCTCCAGCATCATCCACCATCGATGTTCCATCGTTAGTCCGATATTACGGATCTCCTGCTTCCGTCCGTCATTCCGGACCCACAGTCATCTCCCGTCCGTCATTCCGGACCCACAGTCATCTTCCATATCCGATACCCGAATCCGATGTTCCCACATCATCATCGATAGTCCGATATTCCGGATCTCCAAACCAAGCTTCCGTCCGTCATTCCGGACCCACAGTCAAGCTCAAGTCTTCCGTCCGTCACTCCGGACCCACAGTCTCCACATCCGATGTTCCACCATCGATCCCACATATCATCACATCTGTAAAGTATTGCAATCTGCATAAACTGTCATTTCTCCTGCATACTTTACTGTCTGTTAATATTACAACCATCTGCAAATAAACTCCGGTTGTATTTTACCTCTGACTGCTTATTGGCTCTGGGTGCACTGTCGCGCACTCCATGCGCAAGGGTCCTCTCCAACCTTCCCGGTTCAGGTACCGGTCCAGGTCCCCACCAGAGGTCTCAGTCTCGTCGACTAAGCCCCCTGGTGTGACAGTAAGCACTAGCCAAATGGATCCAGCCGCAAACCAAGCATCTCCACCCAGCCCTGTACAGCAACTGGCTGTTCGCTTGGATCAGCAAGAGGCTGCGCAGAGCCAAGTGATTCATTGTCTGCAAGATCTGTCTTCCCGGCTGGATAAGCTACAGACCACTCTCAGTGGCCCTGAGCCTGTCAGAGAACTTCCAAGTCCAGTTCATCCTCCTGTAATAGCTGCTGCACCTTGCCTTCATCTGTCTGTCCCCACCAAGTATGATGGGAACCCCAAGACCTGTCGAGGTTTTCTCAATCAGTGTGAGATTCACTTCGAACTGCAACCCAGCAACTTCCCTACTGAAAGGGTCAAGATCGCCTACATCATCTCCCTCCTGTGTGGAGCAGCGTTAGAATGGGCGTCTCCCTTATGGGAAAGATCTGATGCCATCCTGTCCAATTACATGGACTTCGTGTCAACATTCCGGCGTATCTTCGATGAGCCTGGGCGATCAGCATCTGCCTCCACTGAACTCCTCCGTCTCAGACAGGGATCCCGCTCCGTTGGGCAATATCTGGTCCAGTTCCAGATTCTGGCGTCTGAACTCTCCTGGTGTGATGGGGCCTTATACGCAGCTTTCTGGCGTGGCCTATCCGATCGTATTAAGGATGAACTCGCTACCAGAGACTTACCCTCAGGTCTAAGTGACCTTATATCATTGTGTATCAAAGTAGACCTACGCTTCCGAGAAAGGGCTGTAGAACGTCACAAGAGCGCTCCAGTTAAAGTGCCAACTCCTCCGCCTTCTTTACCCACTGCTCCTGCGGTCCATTCCAAAGAAGAACCAATGGAGATAAACCGCTTCCGTTTGTCTCCAGGAGAACATCGACGTCGACGGTTGGCACAGCTCTGCCTGTATTGTGCCGATCCTGCACATCAAATTTCTGCATGCCCAAAGCGTCAGGAAAACTCCTCCTCCTAGCCCGTCAAGGAGAGGGTAGGCTAGGAGTAATTAAGTCCTCTCCATCAGCAACTGATTGTGTCCTTCCAGTTTCCCTACAAGTTGGTCAGCATTTCAAGACTGTCTCCGCACTTCTTGATTCCGGTGCCGCTGGCAACTTCATTACTGCAGAACTGGTCCGCAAGTGGGGGTTACCCACTGAAAGTCTTTCCAAGACTGTCTTCCTTACTGCTGTGGATGGCAGTAGGATTCCTGATGCGACAGTCTCCCGCAGAACTTTGCCACTTACAGTAAAAGTGGGAGTCCTGCACACTGAACTTTTGTCCTTCCTGGTTTTACCCCGAGCCACTCATGCTCTGGTTCTGGGTTTACCCTGGCTCCGTCTTCACAATCCTCGTCTTGATTGGAAGACATCGGAAATCCTTTCCTGGGATCCTTCCTGCTCCGGTACCTGTCTCCAAAAGGTACTCCCAGTTCGTCATTCTTCAGCCGATGCAGCAGACCTTCCGCCTCTTCCCTACCAAGAGTACTCAGATGTATTCAGCAAGTCTGGCGCTGATGTCCTACCTCCTCACAGACCGTGGGATTGCCCTATCGAACTTATCCCAGGCAAAGAACCACCCAGAGGTAGAACCTATCCTCTCTCTCTTCCAGAGACTCAAGCCATGACCAATTACATCAAGGAAAACCTGGCAAAGGGATTCATCCGTCCTTCGACTTCTCCTGCTGGCGCAGGATTCTTCATCGTCAAGAAGAAGGATGGAGGCCTACGTCCCTGCATTGATTATCGCGGCCTCAATGACATTACAGTAAAGAACCGATATCCGTTGCCCCTCATCACCGAACTATTTGACCGTGTCAGCGGTGCAACCATCTTTACGAAACTCGATCTGAGGGGTGCATACAATCTCATCCGCATACGAGAGGGCGACGAGTGGAAGACGGCGTTTAATACCAGAGACGGCCACTATGAGTACCTCGTCATGCCCTTCGGGCTCAGCAATGCCCCAGCCGTGTTCCAGCACTATGTCAATGAGATTTTTCGGGACATTCTGTATCGTCATGTAGTTGTTTATCTCGATGACATTTTAATCTACGCCAATAACATCACAGAACATCGTTATTGGGTCAAAGAGGTTCTGTCCCGGCTGCGAGCTAATCATCTCTACTGTAAACTGGAGAAGTGTGTCTTCGAGGTGAAGTCTATACCCTTCCTAGGGTACATTGTCTCCGGTTCCGGTCTTCAAATGGATCCAGGAAAACTGCAGGCCATCCAAGATTGGCCAATTCCCTCTTCGCTGAAAGGTATTCAACGTTTCCTGGGTTTTGCCAATTATTACAGAAAATTAATTCGTAATTTCTCGTCTATTGTGGCTCCCATCACTGCCTTAACGAAAAAGGGGTCTAATCCAGCGAAGTGGCCGGCAGAAGCCATCGAAGCCTTCCATCTGTTGAAACAGAGGTTCACTTCCACTCCTGTTTTAAGACAACCTGATACCACCTTGCCCTTTATTCTCGAGGTTGATGCCTCCTCCGTGGGCGTTGGGGCAGTCCTCTCGCAGAAAGCGCCCGATGGTCGTCTTCATCCCTGTGGGTTCTACTCCCGTAAGTTCCTGCCTGCAGAGCGTAACTATGCCATCGGTGACCAAGAGCTCCTCGCCATCAAGTTGGCATTAGAAGAATGGAGATATCTTCTAGAGGGCGCTGTTCATGAGATCACAATTATCACAGACCATAAGAATCTTCTGTATCTCGAGTCTGCTCAATGTTTAAATCCCCGTCAAGCCAGATGGACACTTTTCTTTTCCAGGTTCCGTTTCAAGCTGTCGTTCTGTCCAGGGACACAAAACCGAAAAGCTGATGCCCTTTCCCGCTCATGGGAGCAAGAAAGTGAGTCTAAGTCCACACATCAACATTTCATTATTGATCCAGTGGCCTTCTCCGCAACGAGAGTCTCAAATCTCACGCCCCCTACAGGGAAAAGATATGTAAAGCCAGCTCTAAGAAAGAAGTTGCTCTGTTGGGCGCATTCTTCAAAATTCGCTGGCCATGCAGGCATTCAGAAAACTTACGAGTTTATCACCAGGTCCTACTGGTGGCCGTCCCTCAAACAGGATGTACAGGACTTTGTTTCCTCTTGTGCTAAATGTGCTCAGCACAAGACCAGTCGTCAGTCTCCTCCTGGGCAATTGATGCCACTGTCAGTGCCACATCGTCCTTGGACGCATATCTCTATGGACTTTGTAACTGATCTTCCAGAGTCTGACAAATTCACCACCATCTGGGTGATTGTTGACCGGTTCACCAAGATGGCTCACTTCGTTCCCCTCACCGGTCTTCCGTCAGCTTCCAAGCTGTCCCAGCTCTTCATCAAAGAGATATTCAAGCTTCATGGACTGCCTCTTGAAATCATCTCCGATAGAGGAGTCCAATTCGTAGCCAAATTCTGGCGAAGCCTGTGCTCCCTGCTTCAAATCAAGTTAAAGTTTTCCACAGCCTACCACCCTCAAACCAATGGCCAAACTGAGAGGGTGAATCAGGACCTTGAAGCATTTCTCCGCACATATGTCTCTTCTTCCCAAGATGACTGGGCTCAACTCCTTCCATGGGCAGAGTTCTGCCATAATAACCAATATCATTCTTCATCAAATGTCACTCCATTCCTTGCCAACTATGGGTTTCATCCTCGAGTTCCTGACTTCACTCTGCAACCTGTGTCCTCTGTTCCAGCGGTCGGCACGACCATCCGGCAATTCGTCAAATCCTGGAAGCTCATTCGTTCTTCACTCCTGAAAGCTTCAAGCAGGTACAGAAAATTTGCCGACAGGAAACGCAGAGCTGTGCCAGCCCTCCGTCCAGGAGATCATGTCTGGTTGTCAACCAAGAATCTTCGATTGAGAGTGCCATCGATGAAGTTCGCTCCCCGATATATTGGTCCTTTCCCAGTTGAGCGAGTCATCAATCCTGTAGCTTACAAGCTCAAGTTGCCGCCCTATTTGAAAGTGCCAGCTACATTCCACATTTCGCTGCTCAAGCCGCTGGTTCTGAATCGCTTTCATTCCAAGCTCCCCAAGGCTCCTATGGTTTGCACCCAGCGTGGAACAGAATATGAGGTCAGTAAAATCTTGGACTCTCGCATCCGATATGGTCGTCTGCAATATCTGATCGATTGGAAGGGCTATGGCCCCGAAGAACGATCATGGACCAATGCCATCGATGTCCATGCTCCCAGACTCATCCGGGCGTTCCACTCCAAGTTTCCCCGCAAGCCTAAAAGGTGTCCTGGGGCCACCCTTAAAGGAGGGGTGCTGTCACGATCCGAGCTGTCAGACAGACTTTCCTACCGGCTAAGTGCCTCCGCAGGTTCAGCTTGCGGTCCAGACGTCATCTCTGCCGGCGTCCTGTCTCCCAGTGACAGTCCCCAGTGCACGGCAATCCACCTGTCCGCCGCCATTGCTCCTAGTATCCAGCATGGTGTGCACAAACACACTTTCCCGCCATAACAGACATGGGGGCTGCCATGTTCTTTCCAGTCACATGTCTGTGCTGTCCAATCCTGTTGGTTCTGATCTCCCTGTCATACTTCCTCGGCCAATCCTGGCCACCCAGTGTGGATAAGTATGCTGGGAGCTCTCAGAACCATTGCTAGTGCTTCAGTTGTCTCCAGTGTATGGTCAGCTGTCCTTGTCTCCGTGCAAGTGTATTTCTCTGCTGGTGTTGTTTTCCATGCTGCAGTGTGTTCCAGGTTGTTCCATCTCCTGTGAAGTCCAGGTTATTCCACCGCCTGTGATCCTGCCTCTCAGCCCAGCGACCAAGCCTAGCTCCGGGACTCTGGTCCTTCCGATGCTCCAGCATCATCCACCATCGATGTTCCATCGTTAGTCCGATATTACGGATCTCCTGCTTCCGTCCGTCATTCCGGACCCACAGTCATCTCCCGTCCGTCATTCCGGACCCACAGTCATCTTCCATATACGATACCCGAATCCGATGTTCCCACATCATCATCGATAGTCCGATATTCCGGATCTCCAAACCAAGCTTCCGTCCGTCATTCCGGACCCACAGTCAAGCTCAAGTCTTCCGTCCGTCACTCCGGACCCACAGTCTCCACATCCGATGTTCCACCATCGATCCCACATATCATCACATCTGTAAAGTATTGCAATCTGCATAAACTGTCATTTCTCCTGCATACTTTACTGTCTGTTAATATTACAACCATCTGCAAATAAACTCCGGTTGTATTTTACCTCTGACTGCTTATTGGCTCTGGGTGCACTGTCGCGCACTCCATGCGCAAGGGTCCTCTCCAACCTTCCCGGTTCAGGTACCGGTCCAGGTCCCCACCAGAGGTCTCAGTCTCGTCGACTAAGCCCCCTGGTGTGACACCTTATCAGGATTATTCAGATGTATTCTCAAAGGTTAAAGCGGACAGTTTGCCTCCACATCGTTCGTACGACTGTGCTATTCAGTTAGTCCCTAACGCTCCCTTGTATGCCTTTTCCGCCCTGGAGACTAAGGCGATGGACGATTACATCCAGGAGAGTCTTTTGAAGGGGTTCAATCGGCCATCTAAGTCCCCTCTCAGTGCCGGATTATTTTTTGTGGCTAAAAAGGATGGTTTGTTAAGACCCTGTATTGATTTTCGTGCCCTCAATAAAATTACGATGAAGAACACCTGTCCTCTCCCTTTGATTGCGGTACTTTTTGACCAACTACGGTCCGCAACCATTTTTACCAAAATCGACCTTAGGGGTGCTTATAACCTCATAAGAATCAAGGAAGGGGATGAGTGGAAGACGGCCTTCAGTACTCAAACAGGGCACTATGAGTATCTGGTAATGCCTTTTGGCCTCTCCAATGCCCCAGCCGTCTTTCAGGACCTTATTAATGATGACCTTCGTGATTTCTTGGGCAAGTTCGTGGTCGTCTATTTAGACAATATTTTTATTTTTTCCCAAGACCTGGATTCGCATAGAACGCAAGTGCGTCAGGTTCTGCAGAAAGTTCGGGAGAATCACTTATTCGCTAAACTTGAAAAATGCGAGTTTGAAGTAACCCAGGTATCCTTTTTATGGTATATAATTTCCTCTCGAGGGTTTAAAATGGACCCCAAGTAACTGCAAGCCATTGTGGATTGGGTCCGTCCCACTAACTTGAAGGCGGTCCATCGGTTTCTTGGGTTCACCAATTATTATAGGCGCTTCATCCATGCGTTCTCATCCATCGTGGCGCCCTTGGTGGCCCTGACCAAGAAAGGGGCGGACCCCTCTGTGTGGAACCCCCAGGTAGAGCAGGCTTTTAAGACCTTGTAGCAGGCCTTCTTTTCGCCCCGGTCTTTAAGGATCCTAATCCCGATCTGCCTTTCGTTGTTGAAGTAGATGCCTCCGAAGTAGGGGCTGGGGCAGTCCTGTCCCAAAGGGATCCTGAGTCACTAGAGTTACACCCTTGTGCCTACATGTCCAGGAAATTTTCCCAGGCTGAGTCCAACTATGATGTGGGTACCAGGGAGTTACTCGCCATCAAGTGGGCCTTTGACGAGTGTCGACATTGGCTGGAAGGGGCTGCCCATCAGATTTTCGTCTTAACAGATCATAAGAATCTGCAATATATTGAATCAGCTATGAGGCTGAACGCTAGACAAGCCCGATAGGCCCTCTTCTTTATCTTCAATTTTATTATTTCCTATAGACCGGGTTCAAAGAACATAAGGGCGGACGCTCTCTCCCGATGTTTTCTTCCCCAACATGAGAGTAGGTACAGCCAAGGACCCATCATTTCAGCATCTTGTATTCATGCTGGAGTAAGTCAAACCTTGGAGGGTCTCCTCCGTCAAGCACAGGGACAAGCTCCAGCCCAAACACCAGAGAACAGATTATTCGTTCCTCCGTTACTAAGACGCAGGGTTCTGGCAGAATGTCATGACTCCAAAATTGCTGGCCATCCAGGAGTATATAAAACGCTCGCTCTCCTCTCTCGTGTGGTCTGGTGGCCAGGGATGGCCAAGGATAATAAAGACTTTGTATTGTCTTGTCCGGACTGTGCCCGTCATAAAGTTCCACGCGCCCGCCCATTAGGAGAATTGTTGCCTCTCTCTGTTCCCAGCAGGCCTTGGTCTCATTTGGCCATGGATTTTATTGTTGGTCTTCCGATCTCGTCCCAGTGTCAGGTCATCTGGGTCGTGATCGATAGATTCTCCAAAATGGCACACTTTGTGGCCTTAAAACAGTTACCTTCGGCCAAGGAACTGTCCACTTTATTTCTTTAGCACATTTTTCGGTTGCATGGATTGCCCAGTGATATTGTGTCCGACCGGGGGCCACAATTCGTGGCACAGTTCTGGAGACTGTTTTGTGCAGCCCTGAAAGTTAAGACCAGTCTCACCTCTGCATTCCATCCACAGGCCAATGGGCAAACGGAACGTCTCAATCAGTCTCTGAAACAATATCTTAGAGTCTTTGTTTCCAAAATGCAAAATGATTGGGTCAGTTTCCTGCCGTTAGCTGAATTTGCGTATAACAACGCACACCATTCAGCATCCAAAGCCTCGCCCTTTTTTACGGTCTATGGATTTCATCCTCGGGCTAACTCTTTGGGACCTGATGCCCCCGGGCCATCCTCTTCAGCAGCCTCTCGACTCAGAGTTATATGGAGAAAGGTCCACCTGGCCCTTAAAGAAGCCTCGTTGAGAGAAAAGGTATTTTCTGACAAATCCAGACGTCCTTGCCATTTCAAAGTTGGTGACTGGGTGTGGTTATCCTCCCATAACATTAAGCTTCACCAACCGTCGGCGAGACTGGGGCCTCGATTTATTGGCCCTTACCAGATTGTCAGGAGGGTTAATCCGGTAGCGTTCCGTCTTGCTCTACCTAAGTCCCTCAGAATTTCCAGTACCTTCCACGCTTCTCTCCTCAAGCCAGTGGTTTTTTCACAAAGATTACCGCGCAGGCTGAGGAAGGGCTCCGCCCCAGTAATGGTGCAAGGTCAACAAGAATTCTGTGTTGAGAAAATCTTTGATTCCAGACTTGTGAGGGGTTCCTTGCAATTTCTTGTACATTGGAGGGGGTTCGGTCCCGAGGAGAGGTCTTGGGTTTCGGATAGAGACTTACATTCGCCCAACTTAAGAAAGTCTTTTTTTCCGACAATTTCCCAATAAGCCCGGTGGAAAAGGGTTGTTAACCCTTCCTCAAGGGGGGGGGGGTACTGTTACAAGCCGCTGTCTGGGCTACAGTACACCCGGACGGACGGCGGATGTCAGACAGAGCGAGGCGGCCGTGGACGCTGCCGGGCAGCGTTCCAGGCCTCGCTCTGGTACTAGGCGTCGGGACGTTGCCGGGCAACGTCCCCGAGCGTCTGCCTGTCGGACGCAAGCGCGCGCGCGCCTGACGTCAGTCAGGCGGCGCGAGTTTTAAATAAATAGCCGGCGTCTGCTGGGCACAGACGCCGGTTATAGCCTTAGGTGTCCAGAGTTTTATACTCTGTGCCCCGTTTGCTCACCCGGTCCCCTAGGCTCCCTAGGTTTGGGATCTTTGGATCCTGTGCCCAGTATTCCCAGTCTTATTCCTTTGTCCAGTTTTCCTGGTCCTGTGTCCTGCATTTTCCTTGTCAGCATTCCAGCACCTGCTCTTCAGTGTCCTGTACTTCGGTGTCCTTGTCCTTCCTGATCCTTCCGCAGTGGGCGCTTACGGTCGGCCCTCATCTTCCATCTCTCGTGGGTCACGTAAGTGCTCCTGTGGAGCCTGGGTCTATTCCTCTTGTAGTTGGTGGCCCGCCGTGGTCTAGTCCCTCCAGGGGCTCGCTGTTTATTGTTCATCCAATTCCCGTGGCCCGCCGTGGCCGTGCCCCCCTGTGGGTTCGGTGGTATTTACCCCACCGGGGTCGCTACATCGGTACTCCCTATTTTGGATTCTTCAGGCAGGGAACCTTCCGTTTTGTCTTTTGTGTTTTGAGGAGTCGGCCTCCCTGTTGTGCTTCTGCTGGGGACTCCTCCTCTGGCCCACTTGTGTCTGCGACTCGGTCGCTCCCCAGTTTGGCCAGGTGCCGGCAGCCAGGGGTTATCTCCCAGCTAGGCCCAGTAGTTAGCAGTCCTTTTGAGTACCCTGTGGCGATCGTCTACCCTTTGTCTATAACATAAGACCTAGCTGCATCGGGGTTTGAGCGGGCCTAACTTGCTCCTTCGGACGCGGCGGCCACAGGTTAAGCCTAGCTCTGCAGGGGTTTACCATCTGCCTCAGGGTCTCAACAGAGTTAGAGTAGTATCCGCTGTGGCCGTCCTAACCGGCGGTCCCGGCTACAGGCTCACGCCTGACCTCCTGCATTTATCACCAGCTGCTATACCCAAGGTTCCCGTGGGCATCATAACAATAAGATAGTGTGAGGATATCCTCACTGATGCAGTGGGCACTACAGGTGACACCTTCTAGTCTCAGGATAGCAGTCCACAGGGGGGCACGCTAGGAGCATCTTGCTCCAACCCTGCAACACTATTTCCATTAGTGTGCAGTGTATCACGCCACAAACGTGCCAGTAAGGTGTTACCAGCACACCTATTGTACCATCATTATTCCAAAAAAAAAAAACGTTTGTGGAGAGGGATTCAGTATGAAATCCCGGCGGTCGGGGTCCCGGCGTTCAAAATCCCGACGCTGGAATCCCAACCGCCGAAATCTCGACAAGGTGGGGACGTGGATCGCCCCCCCTTGCGGGCTCGCTGCGCTCGCCACGCAGCGGGCCCGGTGCCTCGCTACGCTCGGCATGCTAATTTATTCTCCCTCCAGGGGTGTCGTGGACACCCACGGAGGGAGAAAGTGTTGGGATTTCGGCGGTCGGGATTCCAGCGTCGGGATTTAAACTGCAACCTGTGGAGAGAATTACACCTAACACGTATTCATACTTGTATTACAGCCATTGCATTAAGTAATGACTCTTATCCTGCTATTCTGCCATATGTAATATTGCCGTAGCAGTCCAACCAATGTTGATTTTTTTCACATATTTAACCACACATTACATGTGGGTTACACTCTGATATCCTGATTTACTGATTTACTGATATCCGAATTTACTTTGGAAAATCACCATTAGGGCTACTCTGAAGCTCCTATGCCTGTACTGGTTGCTGCTGACACATTAGTCGACATAATATATTTGACTCTCAACCAGCATTCACCACTAAAGGCCCATACACACTTGACGATTTTCAGCTGAAAATCGCCTAGTGTGTATGGGCCAGAGATCCCCGACTAGCGATGATGCGCGCTCCCGCATTATCGCTAGCGAGGTGGGAAATCTGCTGGTTTTACCAGCACATCTAGCGATGATGGCTGGTTTTTTAGCCATCATCGCTAAATGTGTACGGCAGCCGGGCTGAAAGATCACAGACTTTCAGCCCAGCTGACCGCCCGCTCCCTCCCCCTGCTTATACTCACCCCTCCTCACGCTGTCCGGTCACAGGCTGCAGATATGCACGCAGCGCAGCCTCCTCTCCCCCTCCTCCAGGCTACAGTACACAGCAGCACGTCGGAGCGCCCCGCCCCCCCAGCCGAATGCCCCGCCCCCAGCCCACTGGCCGCATCCTCCCTGCTCCTCCGCTGACCACCAATGTTAAGGGCAGTGATATATACATTGCTGGCACATGCCAGCAATGTATATATTTCTGCCACCACTGGCCACCAATGATATTTATAATGCAGTAATAAATACATTGCTGGCACAGGTCAGCAATGTATATATTACTGGCACCACTGGGCACCAATGTTATTAATAAGCCAGTAATATATACATTGCTGGCACAGGTCAGCAATGTATATATTACTGGCACCACTGGGCACCAATGTTATTAATAATCCATTAACCCCTTCCCGACATTTGACGTACATGTACGTCATGGCCGGGATGTACTTCCCGACACGTACGTGTACGTCATGACTTCAAAGTGCCACCGCGTCCACAGACGCGGTGACAGAGGGACGATGTCTGCTGTCCCTGACAGCAGACATCTTCCCTCATTGCCCAGGGGGGGCAGCGATACCCCCCCCGTTCGGCGATCGCTGTGATTGGCTGTTCACTGTGAACAGCCAATTACAGCGTTTTCTGTGTACCGGCGAATAACGTTCGCCAGTGACACAGGGATCAGTGGTGATTGGTGCTGTAAAGTACAGCACCAATCACCACCGGGTGTAAGGGTGACACTGGTGTCACCCCACCTCACCCCACCTGCCCCCAAAAAGCTGTGATTGGTCCGTCGGACCGACGGACCAATCATAGCCATTACACCTCAAATGAGGTAACGGAGACAGCCCTGCAGCCGCCATTCCGGTCAGGAACAGCGTGCAGAGCGGTCTCCGTGCCCATCTGTGCCCTATACTGACCTGATCGTTGGTGGCATCCGTGCTGCCAGCTCCTGGTGTGACTTCCTTGTGACTTCCTTGTCTTGCTGCTGCTGCTGCTGCAGCAGCGTCATTGTGGCAGAGATTTAAATTGTGTGCTATTATTTTGTGCTATAATTTTGTATCTGCTCCCCCCTGCTGCCTCCCTTTTGTGCTGATCACTATAAACTAAGTGATCAGCACCTTTTTTTGGGGTGCAGGTTTTTTTTATTTATATATATACCCTGTCAGGTTGCACCCACAGTTGTGTGCCTGCTGCCCCTCACTGCTAATCAGTGTTGCATCACAGTGTTGCATCACTGATCAGCAGTTTTTTTTTTTTTTGGAGAGTGCTGTGGGGTTTTGTTTTTACACCCACGGTACTTTTGTGGGTGTCCTGTGGCCGCTGAGCGCTGATCAGTGACGTACATCACTGATCAGCATTTTTGGCACAGGGTTAATCTAATTTTTTTTTTTTTTATCAAATTTCTGTTGCCTTTGAGTCATCAGCAGTTTTTTTTTATTTATTTTTTTGGGAGAGTGCTGTGGTTTTTTTTTTTATTGTTTTTACACCCACGGTGCTTTTGTGGGTGTCCTGTGGCCGCTGAGCGCTGATCAGTGACGTACATCACTGAACAGCATTTTTGGCACAGGGTTGATATAATTTTTTTTCAGCAGTTTTTTTTATTTGGTTTTTTTTTTGGAGAGTGCTGTGGTTTTTTATTTTAAATTGTTTTTACACCCACGTTGCTTTTGTGGGTGTCCTGTGGCCGCTGAGCGCTGATCAGTGACGTACATCACTGAACAGCATTTTTGGCACAGGGTTGATATTATTTTTTTTCAGCAGTTTTTTTTAATTGTTTTTTTTTTTTGGAGAGTGCTGTGGTTTTTTTTTTTTTAATTGTTTTTTACACCCACGTTGCTTTTGTGGGTGTCCTGTGGCCGCTGAGCGCTGATCAGTGACGTACATCACTGAACAGCATTTTTGGCACAGGGTTGATATAATTTTTTTTCTGCAGTTTTTTTTAATTGTTTTTTTTTGGAGAGTGCTGTGTTTTTTTTTTTTTTAATTGTTTTTACACCCACGGTGCTTTTGTGGGTGTCCTGTGCCCGCTGAGCGCTGATCAGTGACGGACGTTACTGACCAACATCTGTGCTCAATTTTTGGCGCAGGAGCTTTTTTTTTTTCTTTTAAACTTACACGTGTTAAAGCACTACATACACACTACATACCCCCCGTGTTGAAATAAAGTTTGTACCCCCCCCCCCCCTACACTATACACGTGTTGAAACACTACACTTAAAAATAATAAAAATGTCCCAATCATCGCAAAGACTTTTGAGCCCCAGGTTCCTGAGTTTTTGGCCAACCCAGGAATCCAATTTGATAGTACAGGCCTCAAAGAAATTGACTTTTTCAAAGTCTTTTTCTCTGATGATTTTATAAATTTAATGGTGGACCAAAGTAATTTATATGCATAGCAGTTTATTGCCCAAAACCCCACGTCATCATTTGCTAGGTGGACCCCTGTAGATGCAGTAGAGATGATGACGTTTTGGGGTCTGGTGTTACATATGGGCATAGTTAAAAAGCCAGAAATTAGGCAATATTGGAGTACAGATGTTCTGTACAGTACCCCACTTCATCGTATGGCCATGACCCAGACTCGTTTTGAGACGATCCTTAAATTTTTACATTACACCGATAATGCACAGTGCCCACCCAGAGATGATCCCACCTTTGACCGGCTATTCAAAGTCAGGCCGGTCATTGATCATTTCAGCGCCAAATTTGCTGAGATGTACATCCCCCAAAAATTCATTTGTGTAGACGAGTCACTTATACATTTTAAAGGAAGGGTTAAATTCCGCCAGTACCTTCCCAATAAGAGGGCAAGGTATGGCATAAAAATGTATAAGCTGTGCGAAAGTACCTCAGGGTACACCCACAGGTTTAGGGTATATGAAGGGAAGGACACAAGAATTGAACCGCCAGAATGCCCCCCCTCCCTCGTAGATGTTAGTGGAAAGATTGTCTGGGATTTAGTGCACCCCTTCCTGGATAAGGGTTATCACCTCTATGTGGATAACTTTTACACCAGCATCCCCCTGTTTAAGGCCCTTGGTTCAAGAGGTACAGCAGCTTGCGGTACTGTGCGCAAGAACCAAAGAGGCCTCCCAAAAACGCACGTTGCCCAATTACTGAGAAAGGGTGAAAGCAGGGGAATATGCACCGAAAATATGTTGTTTGTCAAATATAAGGACAAGAGGGATGTCCTTATACTGACAACAATTCACGGAGACAGTACCACCTCCGTCCCTGTACGAGGTACCAGTACCCACACCTTAAAACCTATTTGTATCCTTGATTACAATAAGTACATGGGCGGAGTGGATCTTTCAGATCAGGTACTGAAGCCGTACAGTCCCCTGCGGAAAACAAAAATCTGGTACAAGAAGCTGGCCGTGTATATCATCCAGATGGCACTGTATAACGCTTACGTGCTATTCCGTTCTACCAGCCAGAGGGGAACATTTATGCACTTTCAAGAGGAAGTCATAAAGGGCCTAATATTTGGGAACCAGCAGGCAGAGGGCCCCAGTACTTCTAGTACTGGCCCCCGTATTGTACCAGGGCAGCATTTTCCTAACGAAATCCCCTCCACTGGAAAAAAGGGCAGGACACAAAAAAGGTGCAAAGTTTGCTATAAAAAGGGAATACGAAAGCAAACTATTTTCCACTGTGAAACTTGCCCTGACAAACCCGGCCTATGTATGAAGGAGTGCTTTAAAATATACCACACATCTATGGATTATTAGGTTCATCATTTCACCGTGCTTCGGGGGTCTTGCTAATGCGACATAGCACCCACCATTCATTCCACCAGAATCTGTGCGGCAAAATCCAAATATCACTCCTTCCCTTCTGAGTCCTGCCATGCACCCAAATGGTATTTTTTGGTCACATATGAGGCATTGCCGTACTCGGGAGAAATTGGGGCACAGATTTTGGGGTGCTTTGTCTCCTTCATTCCTTGTGAAAATGAAAAATTTTGAGCCAGAACTGCATTTTTGTGTAAAAAATGTAATTTTTCATTTTCACAGCCCAGTTGTACCACAATTGGTGAAACCCCTGGGGGTTTGAAATGTACACTATACCCCTAGATGAATTCCCTGAGGGGTGTAGTTTGCAAAATGGGGTCACTTGTGGGGGGTTCCACTGTATTGGTGCTTCGGGGGTCTTGCTAATGCGACATAGCACCCACCATTCATTCCACCAGAATCTGTGCTGCAAAATCCAAATATCACTCCTTCCCTTATGAGTCCTGCCATTTTTTGGTCACATATGAGGCATTGCCGTACTCGGGAGAAATTGGGGCACAGATTTTGGGGTGCTTTGTCTCCTTCATTCCTTGAGAAAATGAAAAATTTTGAGCCAGAACTGCATTTTTGTGTAAAAAATGTAATTTTTCATTTTCACAGCCCAGTTGTACCACAATTGGTGAAACCCCTGGGGGTTTGAAATGTACACTATACCCCTAGATGAATTCCCTGAGGGGTGTAGTTTGCAAAATGGGGTCACTTGTGGGGGGGTTCCACTGTATTGGTGCTTCGGGGGTCTTGCTAATGCGACATAGCACCCACCATTCATTCCACCAGAATCTGTGCGGCAAAATCCAAATATCACTCCTTCCCTTCTGAGTCCTGCCATGCACCCAAATGGTATTTTTTGGTCACATATGAGGCATTGCCGTACTCGGGAGAAATTGGGGCACAGATTTTGGGGTGCTTTGTCTCCTTCATTCCTTGTTAAAATGAAAAATTTTGAGCCAGAACTGCATTTTTTGAGTAAAAAAATTAAATTTTTTATTTTCACAGCCCAGTTGTACCACAATTGGTGAAACCCCTGGGGGTTTGAAATGTACACTATACCCCTAGATGAATTCCCTGAGGGGTGTAGTTTGCAAAATGGGGTCACTTGTGGGGGGGTTCCACTGTATTGGTGCTTCGGGGGTCTTGCTAATGCGACATAGCACCCACCATTCATTCCACCAGAATCTGTGCGGCAAAATCCAAATATCACTCCTTCCCTTCTGAGTCCTGCCATGCACCCAAATGGTATTTTTTGGTCACATATGAGGCATTGCCGTACTCGGGAGAAATTGGGGCACAGATTTTGGGGTGCTTTGTCTCCTTCATTCCTTGTTAAAATGAAAAATTTTAAGCCAGAACTGCATTTTTTGAGTAAAAAAATTTAATTTTTCATTTTCACAGCCCAGTTGTACCACAATTGGTGAAACCCCTGGGGGTTTGAAATGTACACTACACCCCTAGATGAATTCCCTGAGGGGTGTAGTTTGCAAAATGGGGTCACTTGTGGGGGGGTTCCACTGTATTGGTGCTTCGGGGGTCTTGCTAATGCGACATAGCACCCTCCATTCATTCCACCAGAATCTGTGCGGCAAAATCCAAATATCACTCCTTCCCTTCTGAGTCCTGCCATGCACCCAAATGGTATTTTATGGTCACATATGAGGCATTGCCGTACTCGGGAGAAATTGGGGCACAAATTTTGGGGTGCTTTGTCTCCTTCATTCCTTGTGAAAATGAAAAATTTTGAGCCAGAACTGCATTTTTGTGTAAAAAATGTAATTTTTCATTTTCACAGCCCAGTTGTACCACAATTGGTGAAACCCCTGGGGGTTTGAAATGTACACTATACCCCTAGATGAATTCCCTGAGGGGTGTAGTTTGCAAAATGGGGTCACTTGTGGGGGGGTTCCTAACTTTTAGCATCTTATGGTGCCTAGAAACCTACATGGTGCCTAAAAAATAATCTCATAAAAAGGAGGCTCCAAAATCAAGTAGGTGCTCCTTCTATTATGAAGCCTGTGGTTTGGTCAACGTGCACACTAGGGCCACATATAGGATATTTATGAAAACAAAAGAATTGGGGGAATCAATTTTTAGTCACATTTCTCTAGTAAAATCTACTGTGTTCCTTAGAAAAATGTATTAATATTGAAAATCTGCAAAAAAAATGAAATTTTCAAATTTCAACTATACATTGTTTTAATTCCTGTGAAACACCTAAAGGGTTAACAAACTTCCAAAATGCTGTTTTGAATACTGTGAGGGGTGCAGTTTTTGAAATGGCATCATTTATGGGTGTATCTCACATACAAGTCCCTCAAAGTCACATCAGAACTGAACTGGTCCCTAAAAAAATCAGTGTTTGAAATTTTCTTGAAAATTTGAGAATTTGCTATTCATATTTTAAGCCTCCTAGTGTCCAAAAAAATTAAAAGGAGGTTGAAATAATGATGGAAACATAAAGTAGACATATGGTCTATGTTAGTTATTAACTATTTTGAGTGGTATGATTATTTGTCTCACAAGCAGAAAATTTAACATTTTGCAAATTGCTAAATTTTCCATTTTTTTACGACATTTTGGTATTTTTCACAAAAAAACACAAACTGTATCGACCCAAATTTACCACTAATTTGAAGTACAATGTGTCACGAGAAAACAATCTCAAAATCACTGGGATAAGTAAAAGCAAAAAAAAGTTATCCCCACTTAAGTGATACATGTCAGATTTGAAAAAAAGGGCTCTGTCAGGAAGGCAAAAACAGGCTGTGTCGGTAAGGGGTTAATATATACATTGCTGGCACATGCCAGCAATGTGTATATTGATGGCACCACTGGCCACCAATAATGTTTATAATGCAGTAATATATACATTGCTGGCACAGGTCAGCAATGTATATATTACTGGCACCACTGGGCACCAATGTTATTAATAAGCCAGTAATATATACATTGCTGGCACAGACCAGCAATATATATATTATTGGTGCCACAGGACACCAATGATTACGTATTAGCAAGTAATATATACATTGCTGGCACAGGCCAGAAATGTATATATTCAGGGACATCTTAATGCAAGGGCTTGATGGGCAGTTGCCCTAGGGCCCCATAATCCTAGGGGCCCAAGTTCCGGTAGCGGACTGTGTCGGGTGGCAGGATGGCATGTGCCCCCCCAGCCAGTACACTATCCGTCACCATCACCGGCCACCCTTACGCTGCCGTCACCCACAATCCGTCACCATCACCCACTGCCCATCACCCTCACGCTGCTGTCACCCTCAGTGGTGCAAGTAAGATTTTTTTCTTGGTGGTACTGATAGCCTCCACCAAAAATGGGTGTGGCCATGGGTCATGAGGGGGCGTGGTCAAACAAAGCTAGAGGAGTGACTAAATGACAATAGTAGCATGGCATCAGGAGACAAGGAATGAGAAACAGCAGGGAATGACTGGGGGTGGGTTGGCTCTTGCTTGGGGGAGAGCAGGACAGCTTGTGCTTACAATTGTGGAGCCTGCTCTTCATGCTGTCAGCACCGCTGATGCCTGTCAGTGTGACAGGCTAAATCAGCAGTAGCCGATAGCTGCATCCATCACCAATCATAACGCTGGGTGGGCGGGCTGCGGATGCATTATATTTAGACTTAAAATAAAAATAGAATTGACAGTGGGTCAGGGGGGAAGTGGTACTGCGTACCTGCAACATATTTCTTACAGGTACTCCGTACCACGCCATACCCCCTTACTTGCAGCACTGGTCACCCTCATCCACCACCCTCATGCTGCTGTCACTCACTATCCATTACTATCACTCACTGCTCGTCACCCTCACACCGATGTCGCCCTTATGCTGCCGTCACCCACTATCCATTGCTATCACCCACTGCCCATCACCCTCATGCTGCTGTCACCCACTATCTGTCACTATCACCCACTGCCCGTCACCCTCATCCACCACCCTTACACTGCTGTCACCCGCTATCCATCACTATCACCCACTGCCCATCACCCAATGGTGTGTGGCATATTGTGTAATGGGCGTTCTAGTATGTGGTATAATGTGTAATAGACATGATGGTGTGAATGAATTTCTCCCTACGTGCACGGCTACAAATAAAATGTTTGCCGTGCACACGGGCGGGATTTTGCCAGCAATCAGTTCTGAATCAGGCACCAAGAACAGGAATGCACTGATTAAAATGGGCCCTGCTCCCACCCTTGGAATTCAAACCCAGACCATTATGTAAATAGCCTTGTATATGAAAGATTTTCAGCAAAGTCTTTCGCCTCCTGAAAATCTCTCGCTCTTTGAGGAAAATAGTCCAGTGTGTACGCACTACTTTGGTGAAAGATATATCTATCAAAGATTTTGGCAAAGTCTTTTGAAATGAAAGTCTACTAGTGTGTATGGGCCTTAAGAGACATTTACACTGTTTCTAATTCATCGCAACTCCAGCTCCATTTATTAAAGAGATACAGTGTGTAAAATATCTTGCTGGTGGGAATTCTTTACTGTCAGTCGACACCTGTGTTGATAAATCATTGGTGACCTATATACATTCAAGTTCACCGTGAATGATAATTACTAGCAGTTTCCTGTTTGATTAACCCATGACACTGGTCGACACCTGGCTACACGGATACTGTTTCTAATCCATAGCAATTTCAGCTACATGTATTAAAGAGACAGAGGGGGAAATTTACTAAAGGAAATTTGTAAAAAAATAGGTGTATTTGTATCGAGAAATACAATTATTTTTGACATCTACTATCCCGAAAATACGGCAATTCGTATTTGTATTGATAGCACATCAATACGACTACGAATCGCCGTATTTTTGGGATAGTAAATGTCAATAATAAGTGTATTTCTCGATACAAATACACCTATTTTTTTACAAATTTCCTTTAGTAAATTTCCCCCAGAGTGTGTGTTTTTTGCTGATAGGAATTCATTACTGTCAGCCGATATCTGTGTTGACAATCCCAAACTGGATCATTGGTGACCCATATATACATTCTAAAGTTCACCGTGAGTGACAATCACCAGTAGATTCCTTCTGGGGTCAACCCATTACACTGGTCGACACCCGTGTCAACTAATCAAGGGTCCCCTCTATCTGCAATAAAAGCAGCAGCCCAGGCAGACTTCAGGCATCCCAGAGTAAAAGGAATTATCTGAGATTTGCATCCCAATATTGTGTCAACCCTATGGACACGTAACCACCATACGACTATCACCTCTGTGCACCTCCATACAGGGAATTTAGCCAACAAGACACTAAAATATTACATTTAATATAATACTACAAGAAGTGTCGGCTACCCACTCCTGTACCTAATATATTTAAACAGTCATAACTGTGTGTGGAGCCAGTGAGCCGCCGTTTTTTAAGACACCTTGCGTATATGTTTTGTTTGTGTGTTTTTATATTTTGCTTTCTTAAATTGTGAATAAAAGTTAATTTTTATTCGTGTGAGTCCCAGTAGGTGCACCACACAAAGACATACTTTTCTTCTCTTTGTAGAGGTGGGAAACAGCAGAGTCAGAAGAGGTAAATGTCCGATGTCAAATGTCAAGTTAGTGTGTTCCTCCCGGCTCCCGCCGCTGCCCGGCAGCCAGCGTCATCCTCCCTGCCCAGCGCGCTGCTCCCACTGTCACCCTCCTCCTGCCCGGCTCCCTATGCAGCCTCCCCCTGCTCGGCTCTCTATTAGCCGGCATCCCCCGCCCGCTGATGACCCCCCCGCACGGCTCCCTCCTCCTGCAGCTCCCCGGGGACCGCATATGATAAATCCATGCAATTTATCATATGCAAACCTTGGCACATCAAGTGCCTAATCGTGTGTCCCCCTCCCGGGGAGCTGCAGGGGAAATCAGGTCCGACTTGTCCTTAGGACTAATGTATGGGGGCCTTTAAGATCCCGTGTGCGTTCCTATGGATCTTTTGTTAAATCCTCTGATCTTTTGTGCAGCACGTAAGATCAGAAGATTCCGCTAAAGATCCATGGGAGCGCGCATCGGACCGATATCGGACGATTTTCGACAATTATCGGTAAATGTTGTACGATATATCGGCCGATTTATCGAAAAACAGACAATCGGCCAAAAAATCGTTCTAGTGAGTGGGCACCTAGAGATATAGGTGGCTGGTTGTGTTTTTTTTGTATTGTTGGTGGGATGTGGATGTGAAAGTACAAGTAGAGAAGTAAGTAAAGAGCTCATGAGTGTTTAGAAGAGGGGAGTAAATAATGGAAGAGGCAATGTGCACTGAGTGGTGAGTGTCAGGGAGATTATAGGATGGTGAGTGTTTAGAAGAGGGGAGTAAATAATGGAAGAGGCAATGTGCACTGAGTGGTGAGTGTCAGGGAGATTATAGGATGGTGAGTGTTTAGAAGAGGGGAGTAAATAATAGAAGAGGCAATGTGCACTGAGTGGTGAGTGTCAGGGAGATTATAGAGGCGAGTATTCCATGTAGTGAAATGAGAAGTAGCATTGTGGTGAGCATGATGTGATTGTGGGTACAGTATGTTTGAGACAGGGTTAAGTAGAGTGGATAAGGATAGTAGTAATTTGTGATAAGTATTGTATTTACCTTGCTTGATGTTGTTCAATTGTTGTTGTTTTTTAACTGTTCTTTATGAGAAATTCCCACTTTCTAAATTATAGAACTGCCCTCTATGTGAACAGATATACCAGGCAATGGGCTCATATGAGTTTATGTAGAACAGACAGCTGGGACTTGTAGTGCTGTCCAATTTAAATCGCATACATGGGAGGAATGCTGGATGTGGACGTACATTGAAAGAGTTGCACTTATGTTGATTAATAAGCATTGAGGACGGTTATATCGTTCAACGACATAGTCATTCCTCCTCCGGCCCCATCACTCGCCCAGTGTGTATGTGTTATTAGTTTAAGGGAAGAATGTCAAGTGCAGTGGGTCCGAGATAGGATATTACCCTGCCACAGGTTCTGGCATTGGGGAGGGGGGGGGGGGGGGGGGGGGTTAGGGTTAGGCACAGAGGCGGATTATTGCCCTGCCAGGTGTGCTTGCATAGTGGTGGTGGTGGGGGGGGGGGCTGTTTTTTTTAGACTGTCCAGGGTGCTGGGTGTTTATTACCCTGTGTGTGAGGAGGGGGGGACATGTTATTTTTGTCTGCCTGGAGGTGGCATGAGAGGGCCGTGTTGTTTTTAGCCCTCCTGGGGTGGTAATGAAGCAGTGGGGGAGGTATTCCCCCTCCGGCACTGTTATTTCAGCCTACCCTTTGTGCCGGGGTGAGTGTATTCCCCTGGACAGGGGTGCTAGCCTAGGAGATTTATTATCCTGCCCTAAGTGCTGGCATAAGGGGGGTGGCTGCCCGATGCTGTCATGGTAGGGAGGGTTGACCATGCATAGTGCTGTGATAAGGGGGAGTGGATGCTTTAAGGTTGCATGGTTCATTCATAAAGGAGGATGGGCACAGGAGGTTTTACCATATTTAAAGCTGGCACCCCTCTCCCTACGGGATACAGTCATTGGGTCACCAGCAAGTTGTTAGTCATTAGGTCGACATGCATTTAGGTCAGTAGACATGGGTTAGCTCAGAGAATAAAATAGTGTGCAGAGCACAGCGAGCTATGCGAGGGGACGCGGTGCAGTTTAACCTGTGTCAATGTCGACATTCGACTCAAAAACAGTGAAAAACCCCATGTCGACCTAACATGGGGGGGTTATTAGCCTGGCCATGTGCTGAAGAAGACATGGGTGAGGGTTTTACCAGACTAGCTCTGAGTCTGGGGAAAACTGATCAGGGCTGGATTTCCGGAGAGTCCGGCCACAGGCCCCAAGTCATCCGCCGGACCCTACGCACATGACTAGGTTGCATAGTGGCAAATCCAGCCCTGCGTGGGGTGGCTGGCATAGGTGAGGCTGATGTGTGTGTGTTGTATTACAGTATCTGGGCTGCAGGCATAGGTATAGAGGGCTGGCATAGGTAGGGGAATGCCGGGTGAGATGGAGGAGGGGGGGGGGTGTGTCCTGCCGCATGGTAGGGATGGCTATCGGCACTATCGATGGCACCATAATTTCTAATGGATAACCATCTATGTGTTTGACTATCGATGGTCATCTAGTGTCTTTGACTGACTGTCCCATGGGCCAAACATAATCAGGGGCGGGACTTCTCAGCTATGCTCCGTGTCCCTGCACTTTCGGGAGTAAAAATAAAAATCTATTTGGTTATGCTGTGCCATCGATGGCAAAACTATTCTACAACGGTAATAAACCATAGTGCCCAATACATATTATACCACACACCGTAGTGCCTATTATATAATATGATACACAAGTGCTGCTTAATTACATTGCTATGGCAGCCTCTTCTCTCTCTCACCTCCTGCATGGCACATCTGCCTCCTCTTCCCTTCCCTCCCTGCATAGCACATACCTTACACCAGCAACCTTCTCTCCCACACAGTGAGCCTCAGTGACCCCCCCCCACAGCAGTACATAGTAAGGAGAAAAGCATTCTGATATACATGATATATCATAGTTGCCTACCCTCCTGCATTCTGCAGGAGACTCCCTGACATACTGTAGCAGCAATCTCCCTCATGTCACCTAGCCCACATTACACTGTTACATCATAGTTACCTCCCCTCCTGCATTCTGCAGGAGACTCCCTGAAATAACAGCAATCTCCCTCTCTCCCTCATTAGTCTAGCAATCTCCCTCATGTCACCTAGCCCACATTACACCATTACATCATAGTTACCTCCCCTCCTGCACCCTGCAGGAGACTCCCTGACATAGCAGCAATCTCCCTCTCTCCCTCATTAGACTAGCAATCTCCCTCATGTCACCTAGCCCACATTACACTGTTACATCATAGTTACCTCCCCTCCTGCATTCTGCAGGAGACTCCCTGAAATAACAGCAATCTCCCTCTCTCCCTCATTAGTCTAGCAATCTCCCTCATGTCACCTAGCCCACATTACACTGTTACATCATAGTTACCTCCCCTCCTGCATTCTGCAGGAGACTCCCTGACATAGCAGCAATCTCCCTCTCTCCCTCATTAGTCTAGCAATCTCCCTCATGTCACCTAGCCCACATTACACCATTACATCATAGTTACCTCCCCTCCTGCACCCTGCAGGAGACTCCCTGACATAGCAGCAATCTCCCTCTCTCCCTCATTAGTCTAGCAATCTCCCTCATGTCACCTAGCCCACATTACACTGTTACATTATAGTTACCTCCCCTCCTGCATTCTGCAAGAGACTCCCTGTCATAGCAGGAATCTCCCTCTCTCCTTCATTAGTCTAGCAATCTCCCTCATGTCACCTAGCCCACATTACACTGTTACATCATAGTTACCTCCCCTCCTGCATTCTGCAGGAGACTCCCTGTCATAGCAGGAATCTCCCTCTCTCCTTCATTAGTCTAGCAATCTCCCTCATGTCACCTAGCCCACATTACACTGTTACATCATAGTTACCTCCCCTCCTGCATTCTGCAGGAGACTCCCTGTCATAGCAGGAATCTCCCTCTCTCCTTCATTAGTCTAGCAATCTCCCTCATGTCACCTAGCCCACATTACACTGTTACATCATAGTTACCTCCCCTCCTGCATTCTGCAGGAGACTCCCTGACATAGCAGCAATCTCCCTCTCTCCCTCATTAGTCTAGCAATCTCCCTCATGTCACCTAGCCCACATTACACCATTACATCATAGTTACCTCCCCTCCTGCACCCTGCAGGAGACTCCCTGACATAGCAGCAATCTCCCTCTCTCCCTCATTAGTCTAGCAATCTCCCTCATGTCACCTAGCCCACATTACACTGTTACATTATAGTTACATCCCCTCCTGCATTCTGCAGGAGACTCCCTGACATAGCAGCAATCTCCCTCTCTCCCTCATTAGTCTAGCAATCTCCCTCATGTCACCTAGCCCACATTACACTGTTACATCATAGTTACCTCCCCTCCTGCATTCTGCAGGAGACTCCCTGTCATAGCAGGAATCTCCCTCTCTCCTTCATTAGTCTAGCAATCTCCCTCATGTCACCTAGCCCACATTACACTGTTACATCATAGTTACCTCCCCTCCTGCATTCTGCAGGAGACTCCCTGTCATAGCAGGAATCTCCCTCTCTCCTTCATTAGTCTAGCAATCTCCCTCATGTCACCTAGCCCACATTACACTGTTACATCATAGTTACCTCCCCTCCTGCATTCTGCAGGAGACTCCCTGTCATAGCAGCAATCTCCCTCTCTCCCTCATTAGTCTTGCAATCTCCCTCATGTCACCTAGCCTACATTACACTGTTACATTATAGTTACATCCCCTCCTGCATTCTGCAGGAGACTCCCTGACATAGCAGCAATCTCCCTCTCTCCCTCATTAGTCTAGCAATCTCCCTCATGTCACCTAGCCCACATTACACTGTTACATCATAGTTACCTCCCCTCCTGCATTCTGCAGGAGACTCCCTGTCATAGCAGGAATCTCCCTCTCTCCTTCATTAGTCTAGCAATCTCCCTCATGTCACCTAGCCCACATTACACTGTTACATCATAGTTACCTCCCCTCCTGCATTCTGCAGGAGACTCCCTGTCATAGCAGGAATCTCCCTCTCTCCTTCATTAGTCTAGCAATCTCCCTCATGTCACCTAGCCCACATTACACTGTTACATCATAGTTACCTACCCTCCTGCATTCTGCCGGAGACTCCCTGACATAGCAGCAATCTCCCTCTCTCCTTCATTAGTCTAGCAATCTCCCTCATGTCACCTAGCCCACATAACACTGTTACATCATAGTTACCTCCCCTCCTGCATTCTGCAGGAGACTCCCTGTCATAGCAGCAATCTCCATCTCTCCCTCATTAGTCTTGCAATCTCCCTCATTTCACCTAGCCACATTATGTAGCTGTTTAATTTTTGGGAAACAAAAGGATCGGAGATAGATACATTTACATTGAATCATCAGTACCATTTCCCAGCATTGATAAAACAAAATTATCCCTATGGCTACATGCCTTGTCTTGTGGCCTTTTATATGGAACCATGTGTAAGACACAATGGGCCAGCTTCATTTCTTTAGCAAGTATAGTAGATCTTACTAACTGCTTTGGGGATCATCTACATTTGGATATAAGTAAATTTATAAGATTCCTCTCAGATGTAGCAGTACACACCCACGCTTCTAGGTGCCACCTTCACAATCTGTCCATATATGAAAATAGACACACCCTTTGGGAGGAGCATGACACTCCCCCTAAATGGGGCATTTTGCAAAATTCTACTATCAACTATAATCTACCTGAAACTAGTTTTCAAAAGTAGGCAAGTATGCACATACTACATATGAGGCACATGCAGAAAACAGACCTGGGCTGGGGATGAGGCTCCGCTGGCCCCCAGGCAGTACCTCAGGGGTCTTTAGACTTAGCAGGCATCGAGCACCCCCAGCTTGGCCAGCCTGGACCAGGCCTCCAGGAAGTGGGGCTCTTCTTCAGAAGCAGCTCCGCTGTGTACACGGGGCTGAGGCCGGCTGGGGAGAGCGTAGGGTGGCTACGGTGTTGGGGTGCTGGACGACATTCCGACAGTCATTACCCCGACGTCGGAATCCCGACTGCTCCCTTGTGGGGGTCCACAACCCCCATAGAGGAAGAATAAAATAGGTGGCGAGCGCAGCAAACCACTGTGCCCGCAGCGAGCCTGCAAGGGGCTTTGTTGCGCTCCCCCCCCCCCGCTGTGCAGTCGGGATTCTGATGTCGGGCTAATGACTGTTGGAAACCCAACTGTCGGTGTGTTATACCACACCTGCAGGGTTGCAGTGTGCAAGGAGAGGCAGGGCAAGATTTAGGGGTCAGGCCGTCCCTAGGAACAATATCTTTGCCCCCCTCCCTTTTCAGAGTTTGTTATAGGGCACAGTGGTTAATAGAGAGCAAAGAAAGAGTGAAAGAGAGGGGGAGTGAGTGGACAGTTAGAAGAAAGAGGGGACAGTGTATATATACTTGTACACCACATCCTCTGTCCTGAGCTGATGGGGTGGAGCAACAGGGGGTGAGCTGATGGGGAGCAAGAGGGGGTGAGGTGACTAGAGAAAAGGGATGGGTAGAGCGGAAAAGAGGAAAAATATGGGGCGGGAAGTGAAATGAGAGGGAGAAGGTGACAAGGTGAGGTGACAGGGCAAGAGGGGGTGAGGAGATGGGGGGCTAGTGGGTGTGAGGCGAGAGAGGGTGAGAATACAGAGCTACAGGGGGGGGGGGGGAGCTGACGTCATCAAAGATCCTTTTCACGTCACAAAGGAAAACTAGCCACTACCCAGGAGAAGGGGCCGTTTTGTGTTTGCGGGGAAGTGGGCGTGGCCTCAAAGGTATTGCTGTAGTCACACCCTCATTTTACTCATGCTAAAGTACTGTTGTATACTTGGGCACCATATAGGGTGGGTGAGTGACGGAAATGCGGAACCTCCAGCTGCTAGAGCCTGTTATCTATCACGCTTTCAGTTTTTACAATTGTCCCATCATGCCTTAGGTCCACGTATACCTAGAGGGGGAATATAAATCTGTGGCGAGCGTACAATGCAGCTAAAATTAAACAAAATAACCTACACCTACGTGCAGGGCTATTTTTCAGTAGGCTCCAGCAGGAACTGAGGCCCTTATTCTAGTTCACTCTTCTGACAAAATATTTCTTAGATGGACAAAACCATGTGCACTGCAGGTGAGGCAGGTGTTACTTGTGCAGAGATAATTAGATTTGGGTGGGGTTTTACACCTGCCTCACCTGCAGTGCACATGGTTTTGTCCATCTTAAGGTTTAAGATTACCCAGTACTTTTTGTGCTAAAATAGCATCGTTGTGCATGTGATGCGATGGTATTTTAGCAAAAAAAGTACGGGGGTAATTGGTACATGTATGGGCACCTTAAGCATACCTCCCAACTTTTGATGATCCTGCGGCGGGACCCAGCTGATGCGCGCCACCGGGGGTGTGGCCTAATTTGGGGCGTGGCATATACTCGCGACTCTTACGCGAGGCCACTCCCCCATTTTGCTGCTATGGGGGCATGACCCAGAGGCTCTGCGAGCCTCTAGCCATGCCCCCAGCCCCCTGGCTGCGGGAATAGACGCTGTGTGCATGCGCACAGCGTTTATTCCCCGCTGCCTAGCAGCCGACAGGGGGGACTCCCTACAGCCCCCCTCACCGCGGGACACTGCCGGCCGCGGGAGGGACAGCGGGACAGGTCCTTATAATCGGGACTGTTGGGAGGTATGACTTAAGAAATATTTTGTCAGAAAGAGTGAACTAGAAGAAGGGCCTCAGTTCCTGCTGGAGCCTGTTGAAAAATAGCCCTGCCTACGTGAATTACAGATAAAATAAAAAACGTTGTGAGGGCATCTAACAACTTCCGCCCTGACATAACATCACATCCTGTAACCAATACTGAAGGGGATCTACTCCCGGAGTATCTGCTGCTTGCAGTGCTCTCTCCTCCCGGGTAGGGGGCAATGGTGGTCCTCGACTGCTCTGCGTCTTCTCTCGCACTCGGCCTCCCGTCTTGTTGGCCCGGCCGGACATGGCAGTGACAGCAGCACAGGCAGACGGAGCAGCCGGGCCGCACACAGCTATCACCGGGCAGGAGGCCTCACCCTCGCCGCGGACTGTAGTGAGCAGCAAGGCCGGGGACAGGCACGGCATGAGGAGCCCTCCGGCACGTACCCGTAGGACAGGACGGAGTACATCAGGGCAGAAGGGGTAAGTTCCCCCCCTCTACCTGCTGATGCCTTTTACTGCCCCAGGTCCTGGCACATTGCTGTGTTCATTGTTAAACTTTTGTGCGTTGTGGCCCGTTGTTGTGTTACACTGAAAGTCTGCACATGGATGGAAGTGACGGATATGGGTCAGTGTTTAGGTTGACCATTATTGGATTAACATGTGAAAAAGGTCGACATGGTCAACAGTTCTACATGAAAAAGTTAACATCAATTTTTTTAAATGTTTTTCTGTGTCTACGTCAACAAAGATCATCATGGAACCCGTATACTGTAAGCGCACAGTGTCCCCTCGTATTGGCGCCCTGCCCTGGCTATGCTGTACACTATTATATTATTTTTCTGTGGGACTGGAATGGTAAAGTATGAACAAGTCGGTTAGAAAGAAATTGTCGGCCTAATGCATGTGTACCTTTTTTATGTGTCGACCTTTTTGACTGTTGACCATTCCATTAATGTCAAAAAGGGTGCTGAGTGGATGGCACACGTGGGTGCCGATTGGACGGGTTTCATAGGTAAGATGGCACAAGTCCCATAATGGCTCTGGAAATAAAAATGCATTTTGCCAGTACTTCTCCCCATTTCCCAGCGATAATGTTGTGAAACGGCCCCAGTATCCTCCCTTGCACATCATAGACTACATCTACCCCCAGGTCTCTTACTATCTGTGAGATATTAGAAACTGCTGCCAATAAGGTTACAGTAACAGCTTGTGAATAACAGCAGCTCTGTCTTGAAATAATAGCTAAATTTTTTTAATTGCTGTTCTATTAAAATCTGGACACCATACATTTCTTTTAATAAGCTCTGCACGGATCTTCCTAGCTGACGCGTGATACACCACATGCCTTCCTTGCGTTATGCCGTTTTTCTGGCATATATCAGAATTCCTCTGGCCTCCTTCCCTGTTCTGGTAATGCCAATCTGCTTACATTGACAATTGGCGATCTGTCTTTAACTCAAGGATCCAAATCATTTTTGAGTTGGAATAGGCAAATTGGGGATTTCCAAAATGCTGCATTTTCCTGATCCTGTTACACAGCCATTGGGAAAATGGGCAATTGCCCAGATACTACCTTGATGTTTGGGCCTCATTACTTTGTGTATTATTATCTGCAACTACTAACAATTAATGAATTGAACAATATGTTAATTCCAACGAGCGTTCCTCATCCTCCGATCTTATGGTCCTGCGCTATCTAATACGCAACAGAAGCAATGCAGGGGGCAGATGTAATGCGCAGAGAGCGTAAAGCCCCGAGCGCACAGGGTGACCTGGCACTTTAGCTGAGTAACGTGCTTCAGCATGATCGCTCAGCACACATCACAGTTTTAATAGGCAAAGCACTGCAATCTAGGGAAAGCTAATGCAAGCACTGGCTTTCCTTGCGGGCGATGGCGACATGCGAGGTCCCACATCGCTATTGCTGCAGGGCATACACGCAGAGCGATACATGCTCCTTTTCTATGCGATCTAGTCACTTCGCTTAGAGAAGGGGCTTAAATTGCCCCTTGTGTATGCTGCCTTAGATTTGGGAGAGGTGTGTTGAAACTGACATCTAAATGACAGTGTAAAAACAAAGCAGCCAGTATTTACCCTGCACAGAAACCATATAATTCACACAAATGTAATGGGGCCTACACCTGGTTCAATTATCAAGTGCAATTGGATCTTTTTATTTCAAATAATATTGTGTCTAGGTCAAATTGCTCCATGTGTATTTGCCTTGCGATGCACGCTCCCGTGTAGTCAATCTCTCAAGAAACAATAGTGTGCGCATACAGGTATATTGCATGCAACATCCACAACCCTGTAAACCAGCCCACTATTTAAATGTATTACTATTGTAGTGTAATCGTCCAAATCTCATAGCACACATTATATGGCTCAAATCACACATTTCACCATGTTTAGGCCCCTTAACTCTCAGTATGTTACATCTGCCCCACCTGCAGCACAGCATGCTTTTGCCCATTTTAAGAACTTTGTCCTACAGTATGATCAGGTCTCACACATGTTGTGCTACATCTTTATCATCTGTCACTTCTACCCCTTCTGTGTCACCCCTGTCTGTCTAACCCTCCCCTTTAGAATGTAAGCTCTCACGAGCAGGGCCCTCTCTCTCAGATTTTCTTAGAATATATATACAATATAGCTTCCTTCCATGAATAAACACAGATTTGCCAGTCACTGCTACTTTACAAATGCGTGTTTACTTTATTAGCATAAAGTCATGTTGTATACATACAGCAGGGTTCCACAAATCCCGGGAGCCAGGTCTTCACGGTGACCTCATTCTGCTTGCTGTCGACCAGATTTTTTTTATGGAGGAAGCAGAATCTTGTTGTGGCAGCCTGCCTCCCCCGCAGAGAGCCGCAGCAGCCCGGCCACCCCCGCATACGAGCCTAGTGTTCCCACTAAGCATGTTTTGTGGGTCACCGTGCCCTGCCCGGTGTTTAAGTTACTGAATGTGTGCTCTTCCCGGGCCGCTGGCAAGCTGCTGAGGTCTCTGTTAACAGCGACTGTCAGCTCTTCCAGATGCCCCCCGCTGCGTTGACATGCCGCTGATAACCTCCGCTGAGAGTGGCTCACTAGGGCTGGACAGGTTCTGGCTGGCCCAGGGTGCCCCATCCCTGCAGTCTGGATGCACAGCCACAAGATGGCACCATATTTGAAATGGCAACCGGGGTCATGCAGTTTAAAGGAAAAGCTCCCCTCAGATAAGTAAGGAGGAGGTAGCAGCTGGAGCAGAAGAGGCCGGCCTGGGCGGTGAGTATTATTGGGGCATTATATGCATGGCACTGCTGGGGGCATTATTTGCATGGCACTGCTGGGGGCATTACAGCGTGTGATATTTGTAATGGACATTATGGCTTATGTACATTTTTGGTGTGCGCTTCATTCAGCGCATTGTCCCTATTATTGGTATATCTGGCTCCTACATTTTCATCCTGGCTCCTAGATTTGAAGAAATTTGTCGAACCCTGCATACAGGAACTCAGTCATTTAGTATCCATACAGGTTCACCAGTGGGAATACAGAGCAATCTTAATGGCCATTTAAATTGATTCAGCCATCTATATGTGTGTGTTCCTGCTAGGCTGCGCCAAGCTTGTTTTTTTTTCCTTTATGCTACCCCCGTGCAGCACCGCCCTGCCCTAGAAGGAAATCTGTCTCTATCTCTCTATATATTTCTTTCTCACAAACCATGGCAGCCATTACTCTGGGTTTAGATCCCATTCACAGCTTTAGACAGGTAGTTTTTTTTTCTCTGGCTCCACCCACCTTGGGTATATATACCTCCTTTACCTCCTCAGTCTTTTTTCTGTCTCAGTTAGACTAGGTAGTGTAGGTTTGTTTATGTCTTCACTGAGGCATACCTAAGTGTTCTCGCCTTATGCGCCTCTGTGTAGCTATGCCAGAGGGGGTGGTGCCCGGGGAGAAGACACCGGGCAGTACTGGAGTGCACATCCCTTTAGGGATGTAGCGGTTTTCCCCTGCCGCAAGAACCGGAGGCAGCATGGTTAGCGGTGGGGAAGGGCGGAAGTCTGCGGCATGAGGGGCAGAAGTGACGCGTCGGCGTCCCTCTGGAGTATCTGCGCAGGTGCCGCCCTCAAAGCTGGGAGGAGGTGACATACCAGCATCTACCGCAGCAGTCTGCGCATGAGCCCGACCTCTATACAGGGGAGAGGGCTTTAAAATGATGCCGCACACCGCTGACAAGCTACCTGTTTATCCGGTGGCAGCAGGCTATTCAGCTTCATCATGGAATAGGAGCATGGTTAGGGTACTTCTCCCCCAAAACCTTTAAGTGCCTTGGAGAGGTAATTTCTCAGAGGCACAGGATTTTTTTTTATACCTTTCTCTAAAGGACTAGTTAGTGATTGCTATCTGTTGTTTCTAGTGTGTCTAAAGGTTCTGGAAGGAAAAGCACCAGCAAGAAAAGGAAACTGTCTAGAGATTGTGAATGCTGCAGTAAAGTCTTTTCTGCTGAGAAAGGAGTGACAGTTTCTCAGGATTGCAAGACTGCTGGTAGTCCGTCTAGACAAATCCAGCAATTTATGCAATGGATGAAAGACTCATTTGCTACTTTTGCTAAGAGGAGTTAAAACAATTGCAAGGATCAAAGAGATCCAGGTCACAGACTAGCCTGGATATGGACTATAGGGCTGATTCACCAGTTTTCCTCTGAGGAGAAGCATGGTGGTTCAGGCTCAGTCAGGTGGAAAGTGAAAGGTCCTTTAATCTGGATACTATTGATAATCTTAAAACATATACAAAACATGGAGTATAAAGATACGGTGCAGGTGGAAATAAGAATCCACTGTTTGAAGATCGGTCTAAGAACAGATCTTTTCCAGTACATAAATTGCTGAAGGATCTAATGTCTACACAATGGCAGACCATTGAAAAAAAGTTTAGCAATTTTAAAAGGATTGATCAGATGTTTCCGATAGATGATGAAATATTTAATGGCTGGTGCGGGATATCAAAAATAGATACGACCTCAGATACTGCAGCATCTAAGACCACTATTAGAGGATGGAGCAATCTAAAAGATGGAATGGATAAAAGGATATAAAGTTCTTTAAAGAAACTTCACAGAGCATCAGCAGTATCACTTAAAGCTGGCGAGGCAATGTCCTCTACTTCTAGAGCACTTGGGGTTCCATTAGGGTGAATGATTTGGAGGAGAAGATCTCCAGGCAATATATTGTGGCAGGAACGAACTCTATTACAGCCAACATCTCAGAGTTTGTAGACTTCGTGCTCCAACCTGAGGTAGTGAAGATCAAGTCATATTTAAAAGACACCATCGATATGATCAATTTTGTTGAACACATAGCGTGGAAAACAGGAGACATCCCTGTGACAGCGGATGTAACATCTTTATATTCCATAATAGACCACCAAATAGGAATAACAGCTGTAGAATTTTTTCTTATTAAAGGAGAGATGGAAAGGAGAACAATTGATTTCCTGAAGGAGGCGATTCAGTTCATCTTGAATAATAACTACTTCTGGTTTAAAGAATGATACTATCAGCAAGTAAAGGGCACCGCGATGGGGACCAAATTTGCCCCTGCGTACGCCAATATGTTCATGGGCTGGTGGGAGGACTGTACGGTTTGGAACAACAACAACCACATAAACCACATTAGGGTGTGGAAAAGGTATATAGATGACATCTTTTTCGTATGGAGTGGAGGACAGCCAGCTTTAGAAGATTTTTGCAATATCCTTAATCAGAATGAGTACAACATCAAACTCACCTACAGTAAGAGTGAAACCTCTATACAATTTCTGGATCTGAAAAAGGAAGGCAAGCTGCACACAAAAAACTATTCGAAGCCCACTGACAATAGTTATATTCCAGTCTCCAGTAACCACCATTCAACATGGCTCAAATGCATTCCATCAGGACAACTCCAGAGAGTAAGAAGAAATTGTTCAGAGACGGAAGTCTTTGAACAACAAGCCAAGGAAATGAAGAACAGGTTTATCGAAAAAGGATATCGGGAGACAACTATTGATGAAAAAATTCAAGAATTGATGTTAAAAGATAGATCATCCATGCTACAGTATAAACCGAAGGAAAAAAAGGAGAAAAACAAATCGAGCATGGCCTTCATCACTTGATTCAATAATCAATACAAAGAGTTAGAGAAAGCCATAAAAAAACACTGGCACAGCTTAACTATGGATCCCCTATTAAAAGATCATATTGGTGAGAAACCTAAGTTCGTGTACAGGAGAGCCTAGAATATAAAATCCCGTTTAGTAAAAAGTGCTATCCCGGAACAAAGAGAGGGCAGAGTTAAAACAAACGGATTCCATCGATGCGGAACGTGCCAGATGTGTAGGACCCATAAAAACACTCCCACAAAAGTAGTTGATTTTTTGCATCCACCTCCAATGGCTCTTCTTATAAAATACATGAGTTTATAACCTGCAACAGTAAAAATTGCATTTACCTGATCCAGTGCAAGTGTGGCCTTCAGTACATAGGGAAGACCAGCAGAACCCTAAGAGAGAGATGGGCAGAACATGTCCGAAATATAAAAAAGGGAATGAAAGGACACCTCCTCTCCGAACATTTTGAAAATAAACACAAGTGCTCACCTCAAGACATCACATTAGTGATAGGGATCAAAAAAGTAGTAGGCAACTGGAGACAGAAAGGAAGTGACACCATCCTGGCACAGAACGAAATGATATTCATATACAATATGAACACCCTTACCCCTAAGGGATTAAATGGGGACTTCAAAATCAAATGGTTCTTGTGATAAAGGACCACTACCATTTGTAATACCCACAGTTCAGATCTCATTTCGTAATTTATACCATCTGACGTTATTCATCACCATGATAATTTTTTCATTCATCCCTTTTTTTAAATTGATTTATGCAAATATTTGTGCAGGATACATTAGATGTAATTATGTAAATTAAAAATTTGGCCGTGCCTACCAATATGCGATCCAAACTTAACATTATATGGATCCCCCCTCTATTAAGAATAGCATTTCCGGAAGTAATGGTGGTGCGTGCCAAAATGCATTCCAGCACTCGTTTTCAGGATCATATTAACCGCAGAAATCTATCCAAGATGGCCGTGCATGTCATCTTGCGGCCTCAGTTCAGTTTTCAGTATCAGAAATCTATCCAAGATGGCCGTGCGTGTCAACTTGTGGTCCACAGCACGGAACGAAGGCACATCACATTCGGCATCCAGAGACCGGATGCAGCGTATGTATAAACGTCACCTTGTGGAAGAGGAGGTCTAAGCAGCGCCAGGAACCCTGTAACCTGCCTCATATAGTAGCGACATAGGAAGTAGGAGGAAATGACTTGCTAGTACACAGCTTACGGGGCTTGCTGCCCTTATATGTACTTCCGGTTAGGGTTTCCGGCCTATTAAGTTATTTACATCTTTTATCATGTTTCCCAGTCTCGTTTTTGTATATAAATGCATATATATGTATAGTTTTTTTATGTACTTGTATTTCAAGAGATGTGTGGTGTGGTTTTTTTTTTTTTTTAGGTAATGCATTTTTATTTGGTTTATCACGCCCACTGCACCATTTCAGAGGGAGGGACCTTTAGAGGGTATTTAAACATGGCCCGGGAGATCAGACAACACCACCTTGAAAAAGACCTTCCTGGTCGAAACGCGTTGGTGCGGTAGTTGTCACTTTTGTATCCAGATCCTGCATTTATACTGAGACTGGTGAGCATTCCGGGTTTATATTTCCATCTTCTCCCAGTTGCAGTGTCTTTAGTTATAGTCCAGATCTGTTGTGATATATTTTTGGAATTTTATCGTCTTTTGGATTTTATCAATAAATAATACCGTGATTTGAAGTAACTACAGCGTCTGAGGAGTTTATTGGTAAAATAAACCATGATAGGAGGAGTCATACGCCCTTGAAAGTAAGCATACAAGTAAGCGTGACAAGTTTGAAAGAAACCTTGATGTGTACTTCTACATGTAAGCATACATGTACGCATTGTTCGATCTTGGGTGTCACGTGGTGAACCGATAATAGCTACCCTGATAGACACTTGAGGGAAGAAAAAGGACACCAGAGTTTTTGTTTCCTGGGACCCCTGAAAATAACTTTGGGACTTTATTGGACTACACATTGTTTGTTTGTTTTATTTCTGTTTTTCATATATATATCCGCTATGGAGGAATTTGTGTGAAAACCGGTGAACTTGCTGGAGAAATCTCCATTCAGAAGTAAGAGTTAATTACTCACCCTGTTGTGCTCCTAACTGTTGGGTGCTTAACCTTTTTTGTATTGGTGTAAAATTTCTGGTTTAACATCAGGAAGGTAACTCCTGGTCGGTTATAGCTGCCCTTACCAGCGCCTAGTATTGTACAAATTTGTTTCTAAATATATGAAAGCTATTGACTATATGTGTGAGGCCTCCCTGGATGTAGTGGAGTATGCTGCGGCAGGTGTGTCTGCAAGAAGAGCTTTATGATTATGTAGCTGGGCGGCAGGTACAAGTTCTAAAAATAGCTTATTGTCTCTACCATATGTGGGGTCTATTCTATTCAGTAGCAAATTAGAATCGTTAATCCAATCTGGCAATCCGCCAGAAGAGGCTACCGTATATTTTGACCACTACAGTCTCCCTGGATCCTCTCCGGTTGGGGTAAGACAGTTTGTATCCCTATGGAGAACTTCAACACAGGACAGAGGGACACTTGTGGTTCCGTCAAAAGGCCACCACTTAGAATTCGAAACGCTTCCAATTACAAGAAGATTCATCATTTTCAAGAGATCCCTCAACGAAAGTAGAGATTACTGCCTTGCAGACAATTGTTCAAGATTTACTGAAATCAAGAGCAGTGGAGCGGGTTTCCTCACCCGAAAAGAGAAAGGCTTTTATTCTCTGTTGTTTCTGGTACAAAAGATTATCGGGCATTCAGTGCAATTCTAGACCTCAGGGACCTAGTGTTCACAATTTGGTCAGGCAGGGTGCCGGGGGGGGGGCGGTCCCGGGCCGCCGACGTCACTAAAGGGGCGGGCCTGGCCACCGTCGTCAGTACAGGTTGCGGGCCCGACACGGCCGAAGATGCCGTCACTACAGGGGGAAGGTGCCGTGATGCCGGGCATCGCCGTCTAAGGCGGCGCTGGGCTTCCCCGTGCAAGCAGTCAGGCAGGCAGCAGGCTGTTTTAGTGGGGCGCTGCTAGAGGGGCATGGCACATTTTGCCCTTTAAAAATCGGGCAGGGCGCAGCGCCCCGCTAAAACAGCCTAGCGGGAACACTAGGGACCTCAACAGTCACCCTTAGGTGAAGAAGTTTCATATGGAAACATTAAAATCCATCCTACTGGGCATAAAAGAACAAGAATTTATTTCCTCCATCGACCTAATTTACAAGGGGCACAGAAAATATCTAAGATTGTGTGTCCTACAGTTCACATGCCTCTCATTTGGCCTTTCAGCATCACCGAGGGTCTTTATAAAAAAAATTCTGCTCTCTTTGATTGCATACCTGAGAATGCAGGAAGTGACGATCTGGCCATATCGTGACGATCTTCTAATTTGTGGAGGATCAGTAAGATGTGCGGTCAAGAAAACTAGAGTTGTCCTTCAAGAGCATGAGTATATCTTCAATCAGGAGAAGTCGATTAGTTCCATGCCAAAAGCTGCTTTTTCTAGGGGTGCTAGTGAATACAGTGACGTATTCAGTTTCCCTGTCAGAAGACCGATATGACAGGATCCAATCCTTGGCTACAGTAATAAAAAAGAGGGGAAGGACTCCTTTACGTATAGTGTTATGCCTACCTGGAATGAGGCCATCGACAATAGACATTGTATCATGGGCAAGGTGAAGGATGACAACTTCAGAGATGTGTGCTACAATTTGGGAAGAAGGACACAGTTAGATGGCAAAATATCCCTGAACTCTACAGCAAGAGATTCTCTAACCTGGTGGTTGAGTCCAGATCTGAAGTTCAAGGAGATATACCTAAGGTAGCCTCAGTATGTAATTCTCACAACAGAGGCCAGTGCGACTGGATGGGGAGCACATTTCAAAGACAGAAACTGTCAAGGAACCTGGTCTCCAAAAGAAAGACGGATGTCCTCCAAGAGAAATGAGGGCTGTTCAAAAAAGTGATTATGTACTTCAAAAACCTGGTGAGAAATTCACACTTGAGTGCTTTCCTACAACATATCGGTTGTTATCTACCTGAACAAGCAGGGAGGAACCAAAAGTCAAATATTGTGGAAGGAATCCTCAAGTATATTGGCCTGTCTGCGCTATACATGCTGGGAAAAAGCAGATACGCAGATAAATCTGTCGCAAATTATCTCAGCAGATACGAAATACAGCCAGGCGAGTGGGAGTTAGATCACCAGGTATTCCTGGAGGTGGTAAAAAGGTTCAGCAACCCTTAGCTAGATCTTATGGCGTCGAATCACAACAAAAAAAACTCCCAAGGTTCTATTGAAGGTACCAGCTTCCGGGGTCAGAAGGTACAGATGTCTTCTCCCTTGAATGGGACTTCAAACTGGGATACGTGTTCCCACCTTTCCCCATGATATCTTGCATTCTGAAAGAAATCAGGGAAGAACAAGCCATAGTGCCATTTTGGCTGAAAAGAGGTTGGTTCCCCACAGTCCTGAGGATGTCCATACAAAAGCCATGGCAACTTCTGATATCACTCACGCTATTGCTTAGAGGGCCACTACTTCACTCAGATGTGCAGGTCCTCCGTTTAACGGCATGGGAATTGAGCGGGCTATACTGATGAATAAGGGGGTTTCCGAATGAGTGATGCATCTTCTAATGAAAGCCAGGAAGAGAGTTTCCTCTAATATTTATTATAGAGTCTGGAGAACTTTCTTGGAATGGACTGATTCCTATCCCGAAGAAGATAGAATTGGTACTCCATGCATTCTGCAATTTCTACATGAAAGGTTTGAAAAGGGCCTGGCAGCTTCAACCCTCAAAGCACAAATATCGGCTCAGTGTGCTACTTGACAGAAAATTATCAGAAGATGGGCTGATTAAGATGTTCTGCCAGGCAATCAAAAAAGAACGTCCTAGGATGAAATCTCAGTGGGATCTTAATCTGGTTCTCAATACACTTGTGTCACCTTCATTTAAACAATATACCATAAAACAATTAATTTGGAAAGTTGTTTTCCTAACAGCCATAACATTAGCAAAAAGAGTGGGTGAACTACAGGCCTTATGGGCAGAAGAACCCTATCTGAATGTTCTTCCAGACAAAGTGGTTCTTAGGACCAATCCGAACTTCCTTCCTAAAGTAAGCTCAAAATTCCATATAGATCAAGAAGTGGTTCTCCCTACATTTTTTCAAATCCTAAAGATGAGAATGAGGAAAGACTGCACGTGTTGGATGTTTGTAGAGCAATTTCTAAGTATTTGGAAAGAGTTAAAGATACACGTAAGACAAAGCAGCTATTTGTCTTACATACAGGAGCAAGAAAAGGGAATGCTCCTTCTAAAGTAACCATTCAAGGTGGATTAAGGAGTTGATCACCCATGTCTACGAGAGCAATGATTGTGAAATCCCTGAAAAATTGAAGGCACACTCCACCAGGGCCATCTCCAATTCTCGGGTGAGAAGGGCGCAGGTTTCAGTGAAAGACATATGTGCGGCTGCAACATGGTTGTCGATCCACACGTCATCAAGTTTATTATAATGTTGATGTTTCCACCGCCCATTTGGGAAAACTGTGCTGCAACAGGCAATGTGTGGCGATTTTAATATATTGTTTAAGCATGAACTGAGTAATGGCTGCCATGGTTTGTGAGGAATAAAAGTGCAAATTATACCTACGATAATTTTGTTTCTTCGGAACAAATCCATGGCTGCCCGTATTTACCCTGCCATTGTGTTTCCAGTTGTTTTTTTTTCTCTCTATACTACAGGTACACCACCGATTTTCCGGCATCATCGGTTCCAGTGCCATGCCGGATTATCGATTTTGCCGGATTATCGAAGGTTTCTAGTTTTTACAAATTTTGCACCTTCAATATATTTCTAAAGCAATAAACAGTCAAATATATGCCACAGCATAATATTAACCCCTTCCCGACATTTGACGTACATTTACGTCATGGTCGGGAAGTACTTCCCGAAACATGGCGTAAATGTACGTCATGACTTCTAACTGTCACCACGTCTATAGACGCGGTGACAGTTTGGAGATGTCTGCTGTCCCTGACAGCAGACATCCCCCCTCGCCGCCCAGGGGGGGCAGGGGTGCCCCCCCCGGTCGGCGATCGCTGCGATTGGCTGTTCAAAAGTGAACAGCCAATTGCAGCGTTTTCTGTGTTACCGGCGGCTAAGCCGCTCGGTAACACAGAGATCGGTGGTGATCGGTGCTGTTAAGTACAGCACCGATCACCAGCCCACCCGGCAGCCTCCCTCCCACCTACCCGGCAGCCTCCCTCCCACCCGGCAGCCTCCCTCCCACCCAGCCAGCAGCCGCAGCGCCAGCCCCCCTCCCACCCCCCCGCCAGCTGCAGCACAGCAGCATAAATATGAATAATAAGTGAAATGGGATGATATATATATATATATATATATATATATATATATATATATATATATATATATATATATATATATATATATATATATATATATATATACACACACACAGTGATCGGTGCTGTTAAGTACAGCACCGATCACCACCGATCGCCAGCCCCCCCCCCGGCAGCCCCCCTCCCACCCACCCGGCTGCCGCAGCGCCAGCACCCCTCCCACCCCCCCACCAGCCGCAGCGCCAGCCCCCCTCCCAAAGCTGGTGAGCAAAATGGGGTCACGTGGGGGGGTTCCACTGTATTGGTGCTTCGGGGGTCTTGCTAATGCGACATAGCACCCACCATTCATTCCACCACCAAATATCACTCCTTCCCTTCTGAGTCCTGCCATGCACCCAAATGGTATTTTTTGGTCACATATGAGGCATTGCCGTACTCGGGAGAAATTGGGGCACAGATTTTGGGGTGCTTTGTCTCCTTCATTCCTTGCGAAAATGAAAAATTTTGAGCCAGAACTGCATTTTTGTGTAAAAAATTACATTTTTTTACACAAAAATGCAGATCTGGCTCAAAATTTTTCATTTTCGCAAGGAATGAAGGAGACAAAGCACCCCAAAATCTGTGCCCCAATTTCTCCCGAGTATGGCAATGCCTCACATGTGACCAAAAAATACCAGTTGGGTGCATGGCAGGACTCAGAAGGGAAGGAGTGATATTTGGATTTTGCAGCACAGATTCTGGTTGAATGACCCCTGAAGCACCCATACAGTGGAACCCCCCCACAAGTGACCCCATTTTGCAAACTACACCCTTCAGGGAATTCATTTAGGGGTATAGTGTACATTTCAAACCCCCAGGGGTTTCACCAATTTTGATACAACTGAGCTGTGAAAATGAAAAATTAAATTTTTTCATTTTCACAGCCCAGTTGTATCAAAATTGGTGAAACCCCTGGGGGTTTGAAATGTACACTATACCCCTAAATGAATTCCCTGAAGGGTGTAGTTTGCAAAATGGGGTCACTTGTGGGAGGGTTCCTAAATTTTAGCATCTTATGGTGCCTAGAAACCTACATGGTGCCTAAAAAATAATCTCATAAAAAGGAGGCTCCAAAATCAAGTAGGTGCTCCTTCTATTATGAAGCCTGTGGTTTGGTCACCGTGCACACTAGGGCCACATATAGGATATTTTTGAAAACAAAAGAATTGGGGGAATCAATTTTTAGTCACATTTCTCTAGTAAAATCTACTGTGTTCCTTAGAAAAATGTATTAAAATTGCAAATCTGCAAAAAAAAATGAAATTTTGAAATTTCACCTACACTTTGTTTTAATTCCTGTGAAACACCTAAAGGGTTAACAAACTTCCAAAATGCTGTTTTGAATACTGTGAGGGGTGCAGTTTTTGAAATGGCATCATTTATGGGGGTGTCTCACATACAAGTCACTCAAAGTCACATCAGAACTGAACTGGTCCCTAAAAAAATCAGTGTTTGAAATTTTCTTGAAAATGTGAAAATTTGCTATTCATATTGTAAGCCTCCTAGTGTCCAAAAAAATTAAAAGGAAGTTGAAATAATGATGGAAACATAAAGTAGACATATGGTCTATGTTAGTTATTAACTATTTTGAGTGGTATGATTATTTGTCTCACAAGCAGAAAATTTAACATTTTGCAAATTGCTAAATTTTCCATTTTTTTACGACATTTTGGTATTTTTCACAAAAAAACAGACTGTATCGACCCAAATTTACCACTAATTTGAAGTACAATGTGTCACGAGAAAACAATCTCAAAATCACTGGGATAAGTAAAAGCAAAAAAAAGTTATACCCACTTAAGTGATACATGTCAGATTTGAAAAAAATGGCTCTGTCAGGAACGCAAAAACTGGCTGTGTCAGGAAGGGGTTAATGAATGAATAAACACAGTAGTGTATGCAAAACTGTTTATTAGTGTAGTACGTGCTGTATAAGCAAAAAAGGTATCAGGTACATTTTGAACAAACATTAACAGTAAGTGCAGTATGAATGAAAGTCTTGCTGGGACCTTGGATGCCATATCAGCCCCACTGCTGCCTGCTGTGTCACCTGCGGGATCCTTGGAAGCTGTACCCAGTGGCACTTGCTCATGCTGTGTGTTCCGCCGATGTGCGGTACTTGCTTTGACCTCAGACGCCATGATGCTTCCTGTGTCACCTGCAGTGTATTCGGAAGCTGTACTCACTGACACTTGCACTTGTTCCGGATTAAAAGGTTCATCAACCTCTTTTAATCCATTTTTGCTTTTCTCCGGATTAAAAGAGGTCCCTAAACTTCTTTTAATCCGGACAAATCAAAATTGTCCGGATTAAAAGAGGTTCCGGACCAAAGGTTGCCGGAAAATTGGTGGTGTACCTGTATTAGGATGAGACACTCAAAAGACTGAGGAGGCAAAGGGGAAGGAGATATATATATATATATATATATATATATGAAGGAAAGTCCTGGCACTCAATCCAATAATAGCAACGACTTGGGTGTCCCTCTGTCCTTGCACGGCGGCAGGAAATGTAGGCAATATACAATAGAGGTCACTCACAAGATTTTCATGCTGCACGGCGGCAGACTGGCAATAATAATCACAACTGACGCAAGTAGTAGTGAGTCAACGTTTCGGGCTGGTCGCCCTTTATCAAGACATGATCATGTCTTGATAAAGGGCGACCAGCCCGAAACGTTGACTCACTACTACTTGCGTCAGTTGTGATTATTATTGCCAGTCTGCCGCCGTGCAGCATGAAAATCTTGTGAGTGACCTCTATTGTATATTGCCTATATATATATATATATATTACATTACATTACAGAAATGGTTTAGAGTGCGCTAAGGAAAACACAACAATTTAAAATTGAACATTTAATGAGTAGTCTTCACAAAGACTTCAATCATTTAAAACATAGCAGGTCTGTTATTGGTACAGATGATGATGCAGGGCCAACGCGTTTCGTCAACGAATTGACTTCATCAGGGGCTTCGCGGACATTAAGTCGGCAAGATGTATTAAAACTGTAAACAATACAAACAATATAGTTCACTCTTATGAACAATAAAACAAAATAAAACAAAATGTAGATCATAGATAACAAATAAGATATGGAGTGGAGGACAGCGGAGAAGAATATAATAAACAAATGTCTTATTGCACTGCTGTAATATTTTACAACTTGGTTAAAAACCATCATGGTTATATTTACATTGTGTTCCCTTTATAGGAAACAGGAGAAGATATCCCGGGGGGAAGAGACACCTATCGTGCGTAACCCCCTGACAGACTAATAGGTGAACACCTTTAGCAGGATACGGGATTTCATACAGTATCCAACAACTAAGGGCGTGTTTCTCAACACTGGACCATATGTAACAATAAAAGCACCTATAAGAAAAAAGGCAAACATTTATAAAGTTACCCCTTAACAACACCTTCACCAGCACCACTTGCTTGATAGGATGGTATGAAAATATCAAAACTTACAAAGTTGCCAAATGAGGGCAGATAACACAGCAGTATGGTCTGAGACCAATATCATCAGTTCACACAGTAATCTGGTAGGGTTTCTATGTCACACCAGAACCCTTGAGAAATGCAACATAAAAATTTACACTCAGTAAATCAACTGGTATGGAACAATGACCACAAAATTAGGTGCCTTTCATGTGTGCTTACATTTAGAGCGAAACCGGATGTGTGTAGCTTGGGATCCAAAAGCAGAATGATATCCCTATGCTTGTGGCTGCTATTTAAGCTAGTCGGGTGGGATGACAACTTCCTGTATACTTGTGCTATTGATGTGCAGATAATGGCAGTAATAACGCCTTAAGCAGCTGCAAACTCTCTCAAAGTGAATGTTTACACACGTAACGGACCCTAGGCTTACTGCTGCCTTCCGCCCAATAGCAGGATAATGATAATAAACGCTAAACTTCAGCTAATTATAAGTTGGAACGCACGGCGTCTCAGTCGTGCGTTCCAAACGGGCGCCATTTTGTATGACGTGCTGTGCTCGGAATCCTCCCATTCAGTGCCGGTGGGAAATGCCCACAGTTCTAGTGATAGCGTAATGGAATGCCCATTTTGTTTTATTGTTCATAAGAGTAAACTATATTGTTTGTATTGTTTACAGTGTTAATACATCTTGCCGACTTAATGTCCGCGAAGCCCCTGATGAAGTCAATTCGTTGACGAAACGCGTTGGGCCTGCATCATCATCTGTACCTGCTATGTTTTAAATGATTGAAGTCTTTGTGAAGACTACTCATTAAATGTTCAATTTTAAATTGTTGTGTTTTCCTTAGCGCACTCTAAACCATTTCTGTATCTCTATTTGTCATTTTGGACTCTGCTAACAGGGGTCCATTAGAGTTGCTGCTATTTTCTTACCTTGGGCGCGGTGTAGGTATTCCCCTGTGTGTGTGTGTGTGTGTGTGTGTGTATATGTGTATATATATATATATGTATGTGTATATATATATATATATATATATATATATATATATATATATATATATATATATATATATATATATACACACATACACATACACACACGGTTAGCATTACAGCCTCACAGCACTGAGGTCATGGGTTCTATTCCCACCATGTGTTATACTATATACAGGGCAGTACGGACGGTGTAATGGTTAGCATTACTGCCTCACAGCACTGAGGTCATGGGTACTATTCCCCACCGTGTGTTATATATACGGGGCAGTACGGACGGTGTAATGTTGTATACGGGGCAGTACGGTTGGTGTAATGGTTATATTACTGCTTCACAACACTGAGGTCATGGGTTCTATTCCCACCATGTTTAATATATACGGGGCATTATGGACGGTATAATGGTTATATTACTGTTTCACAGCGCTGAGGTCATGGGTTCTATTCCCACCATGTGTTATATATACGGGGCAGTACGGACGGTGTAATGATTAGCATTACTGCCTCACAGTGCTGAGGTCATGGGTTCTATTCCCACCATGTGTTATATATACGGGGCAGCACGGACGGTGTAATGATTAGCATTACTGCCTCACAGCGCTGAGGTCATGGGTTCTATTCCCACCATGTGTTATATATACGGGGCAGCACGGACGGTGTAATGGTTAGCATTACTGCTTGACAGCACTCGGGCCATTGGTTCTATTCCCGCCATGTGTTTTATATATACGGGGCAGTACGGATGGTGTAATGGTTAGTATTACCGCCTCACGGCGCTGAGGTCATGGGTTCTATCCCCACCATGTGTTATATATACGGGACAGTACAGATGGTGTAATGGTTAGCATTACTGCCTCAGAGCACTGAGGCTGTTGGTTCCATTCCCACTATGTGTTATATACACGGGGCAGCACGGACAGTGTAATGGTTACATTACTGCCTCACAGCACTGAGGTCATGTGTTCTATTCCCACCATGTGTTATATATACGGGGCAGTACAGATGGCGTAATGGTTAGCATTACTGCCTCACAGCACTGAGGTCATGGGTTCTATTCCCACCATGTGTTATATATATACGGGGCAGTACGGACGGTGTAATGGTTAGCATTACTGCCTCACAGCGCTGAGGTCATGGGTTCTATTCCCACCATGTGTTATATATACGGAGCAGTACGGACGGTGTAATGGTTAGCATTACTGCCTCACAGCGCTGAGGTCATGGGTTCTATTCCCACCATGTGTTATATATACGGGGCAGTACGGACGGTGTAATGGTTAGTATTACTGCCTCACAGCGCTGAGGTCATGTGTTATATACACGGGGCAGCACGGACAGTGTAATGGTTATCATTTCTGCCTCACAGCGCTGAGGTCATGGGTTCAGTTCCCACCATGGCCCTAACTGTGCGGAGTTTGTATATTCTCCCCGTACTTGCATGGGTTTCCTCCGGGTACTCTGGATTCCTCTCACAATCCAAAGATATACTGGTAGGCTAATTGGCTCCCAACAACTTAACTCTAGAATGTCTGTGTGTGCGTGTACATGTGGTAGGGAATATAGATTGTAAGCTCCACTGGGGCAGGAACAGATGTGAATGTTCAAATATTCTCTGTTAAGTGCTTTGGAATATGTATGCGATATATAAGAAACTGATCATAATAATAATATTATATTCACTAAATGTTCACCTCTCCCAAAATATACGAACATATTGAACACCTTTTTGTTTTTCAGGCCCCTATCTAAACCTGAGAGGTCTTAAACAAATGGAGAACTATTTTGAAGAAGAATCCTGTAATCTGGACAAAGTATTAGATGAATTTGAAAAAAATGAAGGTGCGTCATGGGTCTGATTTACTCCTACAAATGACTGATTATAATAGGGATTTTCTGTGGGATTTGATATATGAAGTCGACGGTAACAGTGCTGACACACATTATGTCCATTTGCTCAGCACACTGATATGATGGAAGGTCAACACACAAACCATGTCAACAAGGCATTTTTAAGATAGCACTGACATGTTGGCATTGTGGTGTTGAAGATGGATGGTAATTTGTATATGACGTCATACCTATTTTAATTAATTTATGAACAATTCGTATTGTAGTGTCTTTATTGTGTATTGGCTGTTTTATTGGGGTATACCGTGCTGTTCAAAACAAAATCAAATGATGTCATTACAGTTATTCTGGGGCCAAAGTCTGTTCACCAGTGGGTGTTGATAAGGTCACCCCCTTAAATTCTTTATCTGCACAAGAGGGGGATTCTCAAAATGTATAAGCTCTGAAACCGTGCAATCAGCATTTAGGACAGTGGTTCCCAAACTTTTTTGAATCACGGCACCCAGAGTATCTATTGTTTTTCACCGCGCCACTAGGATAAAAAAGTTTGGTATTGAGAAATGTAGAAAACAATATTAAATGATATAAATTGTATTTTATATGTCATCCTTAGGTTTAATTATGAGGTGAGGGACAGGATTCACTGATGTTTGTTCACATCGTTTATGATTTACAGCCACAAGCACTGGTTTTGACTATCAATGACTATAAATAATTTGCATTGCTCCTGAAGCACTAACTCGAGGCACCCCAATGATTTGTCACCAGTCGACATGCTGTTGACAACTACGGCCCAGATAAATATTGACTGTCTATAAACGCCTGCTTGAGTTGTCTACTGAATTCAACACATTTCTATATATAGAAGCCTTGGTCACCCTTGACAGAATTCTGTTGCCTTATATTACAATATAAAATTGCAACAAGTGTAACATTTCTCTGTTGATTCTAGTATCAGTCATAAGAGAGAGTTTATTTTTTCTACATGAGCTCCAGTGCTTCTTCCTGGAAACGGGAGCCTGATATCTCCTCCTGAATCAGTGGTTCCCAAACGGTGTGCCTAGGCACCCTGGGATGCCTCGGGACCCTTGCAGGGGTGCCTCGAGTTAGTGCTTCAGGAGCAATGCAAATTATTTATAGTCATTGATAGTCAAAACCAGTGCTTGTGGCTGTAAATCATAAACTATGTGAACAAACATCAGTGAATCCTGTCCCTCACCTCCTAATTAAACCTAAGGATGACATATAAATGCAATTTATATAATTTAATATTGTTTTCTACATTTCTCAATACCAAACTTTTTTTTATCCTAGTGGCGCGGTGAAAAACAATAGATACTCTGGGTGCCGTGATTCAAAAAAGTTTGGGAACCACTGTCCTAAATGCTGATTGCACGGTTTCAGAGCTTATACATTTTGAGAATCCCCCTCTTGTGCAGATAAAGAATTTAAGGGGGTGACCTTATCAACACCCACTGGTGAACAGACTTTGGCCCCAGAATAACTGTGATGACATAATTTGATTTTGATAACATCTTTATTTGAACAGCACGGTATACCCCAATAAAACAGCAAATACACCACAGAGATACTACAATAGGAATTTGGTTATAAATAAATGTAATACATTGATTAATTCTACGTTATATTATGTGCGGTACTAGTCGATGTACGTGTGGAAGTTTATGTTCATGCTTATGCAATTCTCAAAAGTTTTGTAAATCAAAAATGTTTTTCATTCAATGGACTTAGGTCTTTAACCCTTTCAGTGGTGTGCCCAGATTTTTCTCAGGCTGATCTGCAGCGGGCTCTCCCGAGAAATTTCTGGGCACCCCACTGAAAGGGTGAACGAGTGGTGCCTCCACTGGCACCCCCTCCCCCCCCAGGGGAGTAGGGGCTGTGACAGACAGTTGCCCCTTCTATGGTGAGTATTTCTGGGGCAGAACAAACCTGCCTTGGTAGGTTTTTCGGTACTTGTGGATTATCACGGCTCCCATCGCATGCCATATGTAGTGGCATGAGATGACATGCGATGAGATGCGATTTTTACCGGTTTTTAGCTGTTTTTTTTTTAAAAATCGCATGCAATCAAATCGCATGCGATGCGATCACATGCGTTTTTGCACTGAAATGCATCCAAATGCATTGAAATGTGTAGCAAACATGTTAAATGCCCCCAAATGTCATTTTTCAGAGCGTCCTACGACCGTTTCATACCCCCACTATCCACGTCGGCGTGGAGTTAAGAATAGAAAGTGTGGCGAGCGCAGCGAGCCACCGAGCCCGAAGCGTGGCGAGCGGACCCGGACACCTGTGAAGCCCGCGAGGGGACGCGGATACCTGTGAAGGTATCCGTGTCCCCTCGCGGGGCTCGCCACGCTTCGGGCTCGGTGGCTCGCTGCGCTCACCACACTTTCTATTCTCAACTCCACGCCAACGTGGATAGTGGGGGTATGAAAAGGTCGTAGGACGCGTACCGTCGCCCCTCGCGGGCTCGCTGCGCTCGCCGCGCTTCGGGTTGGCGTTGATAGTGGGGGTGGTACACTCTGAAAAATGACATTTGGGGGCATTTAACATGTTTGCTACACATTTCAATGCATTTGGATGCATTTCAGTGCAAAATCGCATGCGATCGCATCGCATGCGATTTGATTGCATGCGATGCAATGCGATTTTTTTAGCATGCGATGGACATCGTGGGAGCCGTGATACTCCACAAGTACCGTTTTTTCTTGCCCAATGAAAAACCCACCACGCAAGGGGTTAAGGGTGTCTGTTTGTTTATTGTATTTTATTCAGTGCTGTCGAGAGGGTGGTGGGGGGGCGACTACTTTTTACCCGGGTCTGAAGGAGGGTACCAGGTCCCGCACCCCTGCTACAGAGATCGGGCAGTGGGAGTAGAGAGCAGAGCCTTCTGCAGCAGCACAGCCTCTCTCCCCAGCTCACCATGCGATGCTCAGTGCCGTGTGCTTAGAGGGCGAGTGAGGCAGCAGCAGCCACCTGTGCGCCGGCACAGTCTGCACCCCCTGCAATTTATTTTCTTTTTACAGATGTGTGGCCACACCCCCTCCCATTGACCTTGCTCCTTTTTTACTGGTGGCGCTTTCAGCTGCCTTGGTTGTATAAAGAAATTCAGAAGATTTCCAACGACCGATCGCAATGCATGAAAACAGAAATAATATGAACCCTATAACAGCACCCTTAAGGGGTCGTCTGATTAAACCCATTAGATTGTCCCTTAAGGTTAGGTAGTGTGCAAACTTTGAAGATGATTAGTTAAAGCATTCAAGAGCTATCGTGGAACATCCATCCATCCATCCATCCATCCACACACATCGTTCAATTATACTTATGTAGAGAATATTCGTTTAACAAAACTCAATATTACTTGGCAAATCGGAGTAATAACATTAGCCACACAATTCCCGTACACAACATGTCCATGTCCTTGGAATATTCCTGTAATAGGTGCTAATTATTACATAGATAGTCAATAGGTTGATCCCAAAAGGTCAACATGAGTTTTTCAGTTCTTGAATGTCTATGTTGACATGGATCCCCAATTAGTGTACCGCGTTCCCCTGCTGCGCTCAGCACACTGCGATGAAGTCGCTTGACCTTGTCATGTGTCTACCTATTGACTTTCTGTCTAGACACTGTAGATCTATCAGCCGGAAATGTAACTACTGTACCACACAGAGCTGAGCGGACATTCCGCTTCTGGGGTATTAGTAGGTGTAACGGCAGATTGAGCAATATTTGTGTATTACTTGGCCATTGTCCTCATCAGTAATGTTTATCATTTGCAATTCACCTGTGTTTTCATATCATTTTGCAACAAATTCTTTGCCATAAACCTCTCTCTCTCTGTCAATGTATTCCATTTGCATTCAGCAGGTCACTGAACATTGGGAATAACTCCGCTTTAGTTGTAGTTCCACAACAGCTGTTGGCCTGTGAGTTTGACACCACTGCACTAGACGATATGCACCAAAATATAATTAATGATATCTTTATTCATACATCTAATGGGAGGCAGGATAAATTCTCTAAACTTGATATGAGTAGTCCTGTCTGTCACATGATGTGGGATGGTCACATTCCTGTTGTGCAATATGCTGGTAACACTATTATCTGTACACACGCTGAGGCCAGTGTAGAGCTCCGGAGATGGCCATAGTCCACTGCAGGCAAATGCTAATCGTACACAACATTATCATATCTCCACTTGTGTCTGACTGAGCTCCAGAGATGGCCATACCCCATTTCTGCAGTAGATGGCGCCTTAGCTTCAGCTTCTCGGTCTATGAATAAGTAAATATTGTTCTGCTGTTATAATTGAGGTCTAGTATTTGCTTTTGGAGACATTGGTTCTGTTTTCTGCTCTTGTTTGGTCATGTGACGTTCAGCTGATAATTTTCTTCCTTTGCTTTTCAGATGAGACAGTTTCCCCAAGATTATTGGATGCGAAGTGGAGTCAGATATTAAATCCAACTTCTCATCGGATGACACATAACCCTTTACTAGAAAATGTCAGTAAATCTATTCTAGCCATCGAGGCGCATCTGAAAGACCGTTCACCAAGCCCAGTACCCTCATCTGAGACTGTGTGCGCCAATGGAGAGATTGAGTGTGTAGCCAAAGAGCTTTCCACCATGGTGACAGAAGATACCAGCATGGCTGAGGACAAGATAGCTCACAGCAATGCCCAGCATGACACCGTATGCAGTACCTCCACATTACCATATGTTACAGCTAACCATTGTGCCAAAGGCACTGTTCTAGGAGAGTGTCTGTCTCCTTGCAGCAGCCCTAAAAGTCAGCCTGAGAATTCTATGGACAGCGGAAGAAGCATGCAATGCCAATCGTATGTTACCAACACCAGTCAGCAAACACCGTCTTATGCCGACTGTAAAACAGAGATCTATGTCTCTGCTAATATGGATGCAAGTGTGTGCGCCACAACACGGGCTCAGAATGGGGTGAACGTTAATACACTTTCTGTTTTTTGTGAACATAACATTAAAGGCCCTACTGGACTGAACCAAGAATGTGCCCAGGTGTCCCTGTTGTCTGATCTCGAGCATTTCCCCAGTAACACAGGGAAAGACAATAAAAATGTCTACTGTCCACTTAATGTTCCCAGTACCGGAGATCAGAGTTGTAGTGAAGAACAGCTGAAAGTTTCATTTACTCGGCCTAGAGATCTTCAACTTAATTTTTGGGGGGTTAAACACAGTCCTGCTATTGTTGATCAAGTTGCTCATGATGGATCTCCTGAACTTGTGGTGGAGCATTTCTCAAGCTCTTCTGTGTCTAATGGGGACTTTGATGAAACAAGTGGTAAAGAGACACAAGAAATAAACAGTATGTGTCATGTTCGTGCTACACATAATGAACTAGTCAGTGATGTTGTTTTGGACAATTCTGGTAGTGATGAGGGTCAGGGAAGCAGAAGCCTGTGCAATGCTGATGGAGCAAATGTATTAATGTATTTGTACAATGGGTGTGATTCCTATGGAATGCAAAACCCAACCGTAGCTGAAAACCAAAAGAGTTTACCATCAAAAGAAGACTCTGTGACTGAGGAGAAGGAAATTGAAGAGTGCAAGTCGGAATGTTATGCCAGTGTTTACGAGCAGAAGGACGATGAAGTCACAGAAAGAAGTGGACTTGTGTTAAACATCAGTGGCGACCAACTGAAGAACCATTTGCTTGGCATCTGCAGTCAAGTGGCACCTCTGCAAGGGCAGACTTCACCAAAAATGGGCAGCAACATGCAATCCCTTAGTGTCCCCTATGGTGGAGCTCGTCCAAAGCAGCCAACTCATCTCAAGCTGCAAATTCCAAAGCCATTATCTGACATGTTACAGAGTGATCTGGTTCCCCCAAATGCTGGCTGTAGCTCCAAAAATAAAAATGATGTGCTCAACAAATCGAATTGGAGTGACAAGGTCGTTTCTGAGGCGCACCGTGATGAAGCTATACTACACAGTCCTGTTATTGATGCAAATGGTGACCTACTTGGAGAATACAGGAGCCCCAATAATCCAGGGTCCCCAGACAGCCCTGATAATGACCTTCTTGCTGGGCAGTATGGGGTTGCCAAGCCATTCACATCTCTGGGGGAGGTGGCTCCAGTTTGGGTCCCTGATTCCCATGCACCTAACTGTATGAAGTGTGAGGCCAGATTTACATTCACCAAGAGGCGACACCACTGCAGAGCATGTGGGAAGGTATGTGACTAGGTATGGACTGCTAATTGTTTTCCAAGGTCAATTAAGTTTTAATATTGTTTAACATAGAATGAAAACATTTGATTACAAAGTTAAACCTAGAGACCAAGCAGTGACTTCTTTATTTATTATCTTCCTGGAGAAATACAGATGTAGCCAGCTGCATTCAGGCCTGGTGTGACTGTGTGATATCTATGGGCTGCAGGTGCTCCTGTACACACGTGCCCGCTACCAGCAGTAAATCAATTGTGTGTGCCTGCATAAGGCTACATCAGTACCGATTCTATTAGAAAGCCTATGTAATGCAGATACATGGGGGTCAATTCAATGGGATACGGTCACTAGGTCGACACAAGCATTACGTCGACATGGTGTTTTTCACTTTTTTTTTAGCCGACATGTGCCCTACCATCCACTATGGCATGGTGGGAGAATAAAATAGTGTGCCGAGCGTAACGTGGCACTGTGCCGGAAGCATGGGCGAGCGAAGCAGTGCTACGTTTGTGTCCATGTCGACTGTGGCAAAATTCGGGACAAAAAAGGTGAAAACCCCTGTGTTGACCTTTTGTCTGTCTACCTTACCCATGTCGACTTAATGACCTGTTGACCTAACCCATGTCGACAGTCCGACCGCTGTTTTGGCAGAGAGAGCTCTGCTGGGATATTTGGTCCGACTTCAACACTAGAATTACAGGAACATTTTATTCAGACCTTTCCGAGTTTATCAATTGAGAGAAGTTGAATGAAACTGAAATATTGAATCCACTTTCCCAGTGACTGAAATGATGTTGGAAGATCCCTGAGTGTGTCTGTGTGGATATAGATTTGTTTTTATGGTGTAAGCCAGGCCACACGAACAGTGTATAGGATTGTCGTTCATAGTATTTTCGATATAAGCACCGCTGTAGCTGTATTTTAAGTTTGTGATCTCTTCCGAATTTTCTGTATTTCTAAATCTACAGTAGATACACATTAGCTGACCGTGCAAACAATATGATAGTGATCAATTATTTCCCTTGGACTGCCTGGAATTCTCACACGTTGACGGTATATTCAGGATTAATGCATTTAAATGACAGACCAGCAGGAGCGCACAATGTTCACAATATAGTGATATGCATGAAAATATTGTTATCATGCATATTATTGATAATAAAGTCGGTTAAGGTGCACCCCACTTACAAATACATCAGATTGTCACACAAGTTACAAATGCAGACGAGAACCAAATCAAACAAATGAAACAAAAAACATGCTAATAAATAATCCAATGTCCCGTATTTGTGATCATTTAGGCTGAGCAGATATTTTAAAAGTGAAATTAGTCTGGTATTTTCATTCTATGGGATGACAATCGGGTGTGAGGAGACAATTTGACTTTTTAAAAGAAAAGTATCTATCCAAGTGTGATGTTTACACATTTGATGCCACAAACGTGAGATCTCCGAGGAACTCAGAATAATAGCCATTGTTGCTCATCAGACTGGTAAAGGTTACGGTACTTGTGTAGTTTCACGGCGGCGGTTATGTAGTCAGCGTAGTGTCCCTGTCAGAATCAGTGTAGTCAGCATCCCTGTCAGTACGTTATGTAGTTAACACGTGTCATCATTATTGTTTAAGATGGATGACATGACAGGTGTGACTGTGTTCCTGAAACGCCCCCACTATCCGCTTCAGCCCGAAGCGTGGCGAGGGTACACGGTACGCATCCTCCCGACCTGTTCGTATCCCTACTATCCACGTTGGCGTGGAGATGATTTTATAAAATGTGGTGAGCCACCGAGCCCGAAGCGTGGCGAGCCCTGCAGATTACTTGATGTGTATTCCGCATCCCCTTATGGGGCTTGCTGCGCTTGACACACTTTATAAGATCAACAACACACCAACGTGGATAGTAGAGGTATGAACAGGTCAAGAGGACACGTAACTCGTCCCCTCACGGGCCTCAACACGCTTCAGGCTGGTGTGGATAGTGGTGGTTTGAAAATGAGGCATTTGCATGTAACATGGAGCTCTGACAAATGCGTCCTTTATTGTGCACCCGCACCCCCCTTTGTGCATGAGACGCACGTGCTACTGAACCCCTAACCCCGCCTCCCTGAAGCGGACACGGGCAGGGTTGCAGTACCCTGCCGCAATAATTACTGAGACGCACAAGCGCCTGAGACGCTTGTGCGTCTCAGGCAGAGGGAGCGCCTTGCCGCCGGCGTCCGCCAGCACAGGGGATCTGGCGGTTACCGGCGCTGTGTGAGAGGCGCTCACTAGGCTTGCCGGATACAGAGCTGCAGCTCGCAGGGACAGTACGGTGACTACGCGGCCTGACAGTACGGTGACTACGCGGCCTGACAGTACGGTGACTACGCGGCCTGACAGTACGGTGACTACGCGGCCTGACAGTACGGTGACTACGCGGCCTGACAGTACGGTGACTACGCGGCCTGACAGTACGGTGACTACGCGGCCTGACAGTACGGTGACTACGCGGCCTGACAGTACGGTGACTACGCGGCCTGACAGTACGGTGACTACGCGGCCTGACAGTACGGTGACTATGCGGCGTACGCTAGGCAGCTGTTGTGCTGAAGACGTAGCGTAGCCTGCCGTGAAACTACACAAGTACAAGGTTACAAACGCATCTCTAAAGAGTTTGGACTCTACCAATCAACAGTCAGATTTTGTACAAATGGAGGAAATTTCATAACATCATTACCCTCCCTAATATTGGGCGACCAACAAAAATCATATTTATATTTTATAATCTAATAATATCTAATATTTTGCAAGGTCACAAAGAAATAATCCAAGGTAACCTAAGCGTGTGTTGATCATTAAGTCACCAGCATGTTGGTCGACAGTCCTTAGGTTGACACCATTAGGTCGATATGCATTTAGGTTGACATGAGTCTAGGTCGACAGGGTCATTAGGTTCGATATGGTAATTAGTTTTGACAGTGTCAAAAGGTCGACATGGGATTAGGTTGACAGTCAAAAGGTCGACATGGGGTTTTCACTTTTTTTTTTTTTTTTTGTCCCGAATATCAGCAGAGTCGATATGGGCAGTGAAACGTGTCCCCTTGCATGGCTCGCTACGCTCGGCGCACTATTTTATTCTCCCACCAATCCCTAGTGGATGGCAGGCCATGAAATACCGCCTGTCGGCTCAAAAAAAAAGTGAAATAACCGTGTCGCCCTTTTGATTGTCGACCTAGACTCATGGCGACCCAATGACCGGGTCCCACCTAATCAACTGAAGGCCTTTCTCGCATTAGTCCACCATTGGGAGGACACTGAACAACAATAGCGTGTATGGTAAAACTACAAGGAGAAAGCCGCTGCTCCCCAAAAAACATTGCTACCCGTCTGCATAGGAACATTTTAAGAGGAGCAGCATCTCTGCCGGGAGCAGCGCTGGGAACAGTAGGGTCTGAGCATGTGTTCAGTCCCTTCTGAACATGCGCAAATCTCTCTAAAAAACGGGGCTGTGGCCATTTTTATGGTGCTTTTTGCATTGCTGCTGTCGGAAGCAGTGCAACATTGTTAGGACTGAGTACTCAGACTCCACTGCACTTGCTCAGATCACCAAAAAATGACTGCTGCATCATTTTTCCTGTGATTTTGGTAGCGCACCTGTTACCGCCACTGCACTCCGTACTGTTATTATTACAAGAATGTATGCGGTGTTGACCCCCTGGGACTTGGGCTTGCGTGCAATGTGCACACTGCACCCATTATAAATATGCCACTATGTCATCTGGACAAGTCAGAAGGCTATTGGGAATATTTTGTGGCCAGATGAGACCTAATGAGATGCGTTCTGTGAAAGGAGAGTGCTGCATTCCAAGATAGAACACTCATACCATCTGTGATGCACGGTGTTAGTGGTATCATGATTTGGGCCTGTTTTGCTGCATCTGGCCCAGGATGACTTGCAGTTATTAATGGGACAATGAATTCTGAATTATACCAGAATATTTTAAAGGAAAATGTCAGAACATCTGTCCATGAGCTGCATCTCAATACAACGTTGGGTCATGCAGCAAGACAACAACCCAAGGTACACAAGGCATTCACCGGAGGAACTTTAAAAATTTTTTTTATATAGAAATGGTTTGTTGTGGAAAACATCTCTATGGGGTAGGTGTATGAAGCAGCGATAAGGGAGGAGAAGTGATCAGCTGCCTGGTACTTTATCACCGCCCAATCCACTCCTGGCTGTTAACTTATAGATAGGGTTTAAAAAGTTAAGGCCCCCATACATTAGTCCGACTTGTCCTAAGGACAAGTCGGACCTGATTTCCCCCTGCAGCTCCCCGGGAGGGGGACACACGATTAGGCACTGATGTGCCAAGTTTTGCAAATGATACATCGCATGCGATGTATCATTTGCAACTCCCGGGAAGCTACAAGGTGGAGGGAGCAGGGAGGCAAGGGACATCCAGGTGGGCGGGTGGAGGATGCTGCGAGGTGGCTGGGGGGAGCGCTGCTAGTAGCCCAGAGGCAGCGAACGCTGCGGGGGACACAGGCGGCAGTAACGTAGAGGCAGGCAGGGGGAGCCGGGAGCTGTCAGCGCTGGAGAAAAAAAAAGCCCATACAATGAATGGGCGGCCTGTGATTGGCTGAGCACTCTCTCAGCCAATTGCTGACTGGCTGAGAGAGGGCTCAGCCAATCACAGTCTGCCCATTCATTGTATGGGCTTTTTTTTTTTCTCCAGCGCTGACAGCTCCCGGCTCCCCCTGCCTGCCTCTACGTTACTGCCGCCTGTGCCCCCCGCAGCGTCCGCTGCCTCTGCGCTACTAGAAGTGTCCCCCGCCCCCCCCCCCCCCTGCTCCCTCCACCGGACGGAACATTGACCGATCCCTGCTCCGGCTCCCCCTGCCCATCTCCCTCGCCAGCATCCGTTGCCTTTGTCCCCTTCCCGGCTGCACATAAGATTTAGCAAATCTTATGTGCAGCCGGTCCGACCTCCCGACTCTGACCCGATGCACACGGGACCGCGCATTGGGTCGGACCGGGTGTCTATACCTGCGATTTGGCCCGATTTCACTGCCCGATCCATCTGAATCGGGTGAAATCGGGACCAAATCGCATAGTGTATGGGGGCCTTTACAGCCAGGAGCTAA
>NC_139224.1:181930425-182084534 GCF_055691185.1 Crinia signifera | reverse complement strand
TTTAAATACATGGCTGAGGGTTTTACTTCTGCTGCTGTGGAGGAGGGAGCGCTGGACATGTTTATTTACTGAAAAAAGTGTGATGCTAAATTTACATGTGAACATGAGGATCAGGGGGATTTATGCCCGTCCTGTGAGGCTGTTGCCAGTGGGTCACGCGCTCCCAGAACGGAGATAGCTGAACCTGCGTGGGCTTTGGCGTTGGGCAGGTCTATGAATGCTCTTACTGAGGCTTTGAATAGGCAGAAGGACTCCTTGTTAGGGTCTCCTGGCCACTTTACTTAGTCTCAGGTGTCTGGGGGATCTGTTACCCCGGCTCAGGGGGACCCCATTTTGCTGCAGGCTATGCAGGATACTGCTCAGGGGGTTCATAAAATGACTGCCTTAATGGAGCAGTTTACAAATCCTCTGATGAGAGTGTGCTTAGGCACCCGGTTTCTACACCGCCTATTTTACAGGATTTGGATGATGATGGTGGGTGTGAGGAGAACTGGAGTTGGGACATGGGTGATGAAGCTGAGGCTTTAACTTCAGGCATTGAGGATTTGATTGTGGCTGTTAAGCAGAGGAAAAGACTCCTGTCTCCTGTGTGTTTAAAAAGAGTCGCAGGGACCCTGTGTGTTTCCCCTCTGATGAGGGAATGTCATCTCTTTTAAAAGAAGCAGGAAAGACTCCTGATAAAAGATTGTTGATGGCAAAGAAGTATGCTAATATGTACCCCATGCCAGAGGAACATAGCAAATTATGGAAAAAGCCCCATTAGTGGATGTGTCAGTTGCTAGACTGTCTAAAGCCACTGCCTTGCCTGTCCAGGGGGGTGCTGCCTTTAAAGACCCAGTGGACAAGAAAGTGGAAGGTTGCTTGAAGGCTATTTCTGAAGGCGTGGGTTATACCTTGAGGCCTATTATCGCGTCTGCTTGGGTTACAAAAGCTATGATCAAGTGGGTGGAGGAGCTTAGTGGGCTACTCCACCAAAATTCGGAGGCATTTATACTGGCAGAGAAATTGAGATCTGCCGCAGAGTATGTTTGTGAGGCTGGTGAGGAAGGAGTTAAATGGCGTTCAGAGTGTCTATAACCTCAGTCTCTGCTAGAAGGGCTCTTTGGCTCAAAGCGTGGGAAGCTGATAGTGAGTCCAAGAAGTCTCTTGAGAACTTGCCCTTTAAGGGGGCGTTATTGTTTGGCTCGGAGCTGGAAGCCATCATTAAGCAGGCTACTGGGGGTAAGAGTACTTTCCTCCCCACTACTTCCAAGAGTTCAGGCTCCAAGTTTGGCCTTTACAAAAAAGCATGCAGCAAAGAGTGATAAGTACTCTGCATGACGGGGCGGGGACTCCCCGTTCTGGGCTCAGAGTGGGGGGTCGCCTCTTGCACTTTCGGGACAGGTGGAGGGAATCCATAGGGGATCCTTGGGTCCTTTCCATCATTTCCGAGGGTTACTGGATAAATCTCAGGGGCATTCCACCCAAGAGATATCTTCCTACACCTTTGCCTCGGACTGCGTCACTGAGGTCCGCTCTTCTGGGGGCAGCTTTGTCCCTCAAGGAGAAAGGAGTAGTGATTCCGGTGCCTCAGGGGGAAAGAAAACAAGGGTTTTATTCGATCCTCTTCCTAGTCCCCAAGCCAGACGGGTCTTTCAGGCCTATTCTAAATTTAAAATCTTTAAATCTTCATTTGTGGGTAGATCATTTTCACATGGAGTCTCTGCGTTCTGTGCTCCTGAGCATAGAGCGGGGGAGTTTCTGGCATCGGTAGATATTCAGGATGCATACCTCCATGTGCCCATTTACAAGGATCACCAGTCCCTTCTCAGATTTCCAATTGGAGAAAACCATTGGCAGTTTCACTTTCAAGCCCTGCCGTTTGGTTTGGTGACTGCTCCGAGAGTATTCACAAAAGTGATGGCGGTCATGGCTGCAGCTTTCCGTTTAAAGAGAATAGTAATTATTCCTTATCTGGACAACCTTTTATTCAAGGCGGAGTCGGCGGGAAAACTTCACGAACACCTGATTATTGTTCTTGCAAGATCAGGGTTTGTTGCTAAACCTTCCCAAGTCACATTTAACACCTACTCAGAGTCTGCAGTTCCTCGGGGTAATTCTGGACACACACCTTCACAGGGTGTTCTTACCACACCTCAAAGCGGTGGAGATTCGGCAGATGGTGCTGACAATTCTCCTGGCTCCTGCACCGATGGTGTGGCAGGGAGTAAGGCTGCTGGGCAAAATGATAGCGACTTTCGGGACGCTGCAGTTTGCCAGATTCCATTCGAGGTCCTTCCAGTGGAACATCCTAGCATGCTGGTCCGGCAATGCCAAGACAATGAAACAAGAACGGCTGGTCTTGTCTCAGAAAAAAAGAATATCCTTGGAATGGTGGACGGATATAGAGACTCTGCAGATGGGGCGGTCCCTTTGCTCCTGGGAATGGTTGGTCATCACGACGGGTGCCAGTCTCGGTTTGGGAGGCAGTTGTGCTTCACCTAAGGTTACAGGGCCTTTGGTCGTATGACGCAATTCCACCTATTAACAGTTTAGTACATTCATATTAATATCTCAACATCACTTCTGTCCCCTAGTCATTAGCCACCTAGAACACTCCAAAGTTTAACAAAACATATTCCATGCTCAAACTCATACTCAAACTCGGTCTTCAGGGCCCCACACTGTCCACGTTTTCCAGGTCACCCGGTAGGTGCACAGGTGCATTCATTACTCACTGACACATTTTAAAAGATTCACAGATGTAGCTAATTATTTTACTTTTGATTCTGTGAGGAGACCTGCAAAACATGCACCGTGAGGGGTCCTGAGCACCGAGTTTAAGAACATGTGCTCTAAAGGATAGGTCTTTGGTGGGGAAGTTCTATACAAAGAAAACGATGCATAGTAATACTTGTATGTTACATAGTGTTCATTCTAGAACCCGTCATCTTTAAAAACCCATGCACTTCCTGTTCCCTGCCTGGGGTATCGCTGTCTGCTGTGGTGTTTCTAGCACAGGTCTGGTTTGCATACCAGTGCTGATATACAGACCACTCTGTGCTAGAAGCACTACAGCAGACCGCGACACCCCAGGCAGGGAAGAGGAACTGCATGGGCTTTCAAAGATGGCGGGTTCTAGACTGAACACTAGTTACACTCTGATTAACCAGGTGTTTCCCTTATCAGGTATTTTGTGCCACCTGTTGCAGCCTCAAATGCAAACTATTGTACATGGAAAAGAAGGAGGCTCGCGTGTGTGTGATCTGCCACTCTGTACTCATCAATGGTAAGGGAAACCTCAGCAGTATTATACCATGTTCCCAGGAGTGTTACCTGCGTGTGCCACATGTCAGTAATGTATGTCCTATAGCCTAGAAATGTGATACTTCTATTGGTACTTGTTTCCTAGCACGGCACCCACTACGGCTCAGCAATATTCTAGGTTTGTTTTTGTTATGTGATCTCACAATTTGTGAGCTGCCGTACTGACCTCCATTAGCCATCATCTGCCTCCTCTTGAAAGCCTAAGATATTGTGAGAGAATGCAAAACCATGCATATTCTGAAGTAGGGGCATGTAGTTGACCAAGTGTTGAAGGATTATGGACTTGTAGCTAAAATCTCCAAACTAATGGCAAGACTATAAATAATGGAGTAGGTCAGCTTGAGGCAAACCACATTTAAAGAGAGTCCAATGAGGAACCTCCTATCTCTTACAGATTGGTATTTGTCTGTTTGTTTGTCCTGCATGCATTCGGACACCGTTGGAATGATTTGGATGAAACCAACGCGAGGGGGCTTAATTGGGTCCATATTAGGTTCTCAGCCACTGAGACACCATTGTGGCCCCGTGGGGGTCCTAGGGGCCCAAAAGGGGGTCCCACCAATACACAAAGTGGTTCAGGGAAGCAAGATACAAACCCGAGCAACACCAAGGAGGGAATGGAGGCAGCAGGAAGACACACACACTGAGAGTTATGTAAAGGGAGGGGCAGGGTCCCCCAAAAGCACAGAACATATCAGGAGATGCATGATGTGTCAAGGTGACCATACACTACTGCGGTGTATCGGAGCAGTGTATGGGCCATTCGACCCCCCCCCCCCCCCCCTTGATCTGCCCGGGACCTTATGCATGCATACAGGGAAACATGAGGCCATCTAGTCAATGCACAGACCAATCGGACTAGACTAGATCGGTGGTTCTCAACCCTAGTCCTCAAGTACCCCAACAATGCACGTTTTCCAGGTCACCTGATTGTGTCACACATTATTCAGCCACATTTTAAAAGATCCACAAGTGGAGCTAATTATTTCACTTGAGTTCCTGTGTGGAGACCTGGAAAACATTCAATGCTGGGGGGTACTTGAGGACCAGAGTTGGGAACCACTGGTCTAGATTACACTCCGTAGGTCAACATGAAAATTTTTTACACATTAAAAGGTCAACATGAGTTTTTCTTGGACCCCCAATTAGTGTAAACCATGTAGAACTTTTGTCCGTGTCAACCTTAATCTAGAGTGAACCTATTAAGTGTCTATGTAGAAATATCTTCCTGAGCCAAATGAGGTTGGGAACTTCCTGATCATGGAGGTGTAAGAATGGGATCTTGTCCCCATTTCCCCAGGAACAGATGAGTGGAGGCTTCCTGGCCTTGTTCTGCTGGTATGCATGACCCTTACAAACCACTGTACTGTATATTGGGGCAATATGGAGGCAATATTACCATCTGGATGCAGGGTCATGTAGTGGTTTTGAAAGCGCCTGAAAAAATGTAATGTGATAAACTTTCACCCTAAATGACTGCCTGATATTTTACCTATGCACATGTGTTCCCCCGGTCACCACCGTCGGACACAGTTTGGACCTTTTATGGAGAGTCCCAATTCCGATAAGCATTCCTGGCTGGTGATGGGGGTGGTTTGAGTCAGCAGTCATGTCAGGGCAGGGGACATGCCCAGTACAATGACGGACACCGACATTCTGAGGAACCATAGAGGGAGACTACGGGAAGTAATTATGTTCAGCCATTACACTAGCCAACAAAATTTTTTTTTATTTGCTTCTTTTACAAAAATAGTCATTCTGTTTTACTAAAATTGGGTCAGGAAAACCGAATATGATCTTAGAATTTGTGGTACTTATGTACTAACTGGGCTGCCGATTTTGAAATCGGGTCCATCGCATCGCATCCGACCCCTACTATCCAAGTGGGCATGGAGTTGGATATAAACCTGTGGCGAGCGTAGCGAGCCACCGAGCCCGAAGTGTGGCGAGCGGACACAGAATACCGTCCGCTCGCCACGCTTCGGGCTTGGTGGCTCGCTACGCTCGCCACAGGTTTGTATCCAACTCCATGCCCACTTGGATAGTAGGGGTATGAAAAGGACCCCTTTTTCCCATTGAATTCCATGTTAAAATGGACTCAGTCCATTTTAACATTGAATCCTATGGAAAAATCGGGTCATCGCATCGCATACGATATGGTCGGATGCGATGCGATATCGCATTGCATCTGATTGTATGCCTTAAGTTAAGGCATACAATCAAAAAATCGGCAGCCCATATAATACATAAGTACCGAATTTGTTTATTAGCTCTAGTTTTTTAGATACACTACTTGTGATACATGTAATTCTGTAGTAAAAACCACAATTATATTAATATGATATCTTTACACAACAGAAGTAACAATTTTTTAATTCAATCTATGTACAGGTAAATTAGCAGAAAATAAGATAACAAGCCTTGCTATTTCGTATGACAACCTATTTATGAGTGTGCCTTCGTTTTGCTTGTCGTTTGTACTCTTGTCCTGGAGCATCTCTTGTCACCGTCCAACAGTAGTCTGCAAGCATGGAAACATCCCATTTACCCTGATATCTTCGTTCTGTAGTTGAAATATCTTGGTGGAATCTCTCACCATGCTCATCACTTACTGCACCGCAATTCGGAGGAAAGTAGTCCAGATGAGAATCGAGAAAATGAATTTTGAGTGACATATGTGACTAACATATTGAGGGGTATTCCATGCCGCAGCGAGCGGCCGGCGAGGGGGTTAAACAGCGAGGATTGCAGAAAACCAGCGATCCTCGCTGTTTAACCCCCGCGCCGGCCGCTCGCTCTATTCAACGTACTGGGGAAATCCTCGCCGTCACAGGACGGCGAGAATTCCCCAAAACAGCGAGACCCGCGGCTGCTGCAGAAAACTCGCAGTTTTTAGCCGCGGGTCTCGCTGCTTCTGGAGCCGCATCCGCCAATTCTCCCTCGCTCAAAAAACGGAGCGAGGGGAAATTGGCGGATGCGGAGGCTGTGTTGAATGCTGTCAGGGTGAGTGGTGACAGCGAGCAGGAAGACCTGCTCGCTGTCACCACTCACAAACAGCATTGAATACCTGCCATTGAGTAACAAAATATGGCTGACAAGGATACCTGTACTAAGGATTGCCAACCTACAATTTATTTAAATTAAAAAAATCCCTAGTATTTTTTGAAAATCCCTAGTATTTTTTGAAAATCCCTCAAATTCTCTAGCATATAATGAAATATGGTTATATCTCAGAACATAGAGCTAACTCAGCATTTTAAATGCCATATTTGTATTTCCCATGCTTGAATAAACTAGAAATGACTATTTTTGTTTCGGAAGCATTTTCACTGTTGTCTAGTGTTATCTGTTTCTTTCTGCTTATGAGACCGTCAGATCTATTTTTTGGGGACAGAACATGACTGCAGGTGACACAATAGGTCATCACTTATAAAGACTTATCACTGACCCCTAAACAGAATGTGCAGTAGATACAATTTCTTTATAACACTTAGTAGTGTTCCAATGTAATTTGCTTCCAGTAGTCCCTTCATCAATAAGCAATAGACAGTAGGACACAGACCACTCATCTTCATGCTAATTACATATGCAATTGGTTGTTCCTTTCAGCTCAAGCTTGGGAGAACATGGTGACTGCGTCAGTCCAGAGTCCAAATCCCAATAACCCTGCAGAGTACTGCTCTACAATCCCCCCCATGCAACAAGCCCAGGCTTCCGGGGCCCTCAGCTCTCCTCCACCTACTGTTATGGTGCCTGTGGGTGTCCTTAAACATCCAGGAACTGAAGGTCTGTCATATTCTGATGTTAAAGTTCATTAAGTTTATTCCTCCTCGCAGTGTCTCTCCCCAGACGCATTGTGCTGCTGTGTCTCTCCCCAGACGCATTGTGCTGCTGTGTCTCTCCCCAGACGCATTGTGCTGCTGTGTGTCTCCCCAGACGCATTGTGCTGCTGTGTCTCTCCCCAGACGCATTGTGCTGCTGTGTCTCTCCCCAGACGCATTGTGCTGCTGTGTCTCTCCCCAGACGCATTGTGCTGCTGTGTCTCTCCCCAGACGCATTGTGCTGCTGTGTCTCTCCCCAGACGCATTGTGCTGCTGTGTCTCTCCCCAGACGCATTGTGCTGCTGTGTCTCTCCCCAGACGCATTGTGCTGCTGTGTCTCTCCCCAGACGCATTGTGCTGCTGTGTCTCTCCCCAGACGCATTGTGCTGCTGTGTCTCTCCCCAGACGCATTGTGCTGCTGTGTCTCTCCCCAGACGCATTGTGCTGCTGTGTCTCTCCCCAGACGCATTGTGCTGCTGTGTCTCTCCCCAGACGCATTGTGCTGCTGTGTCTCTCCCCAGACGCATTGTGCTGCTGTGTCTCTCCCCAGACGCATTGTGCTGCTGTGTCTCTCCCCAGACGCATTGTGCTGCTGTGTCTCTCCCCAGACGCATTGTGCTGCTGTGTCTCTCCCCAGACGCATTGTGCTGCTGTGTCTCTCCCCAGACGCATTGTGCTGCTGTGTCTCTCCCCAGACGCATTGTGCTGCTGCTGTCTCTCCCCAGACGCATTGTGCTGCTGCTGTGTCTCTCCCCAGACGCATTGTGCTGCTGTGTCTCTCCCCAGACGCATTGTGCTGCTGTGTCTCTCCCCAGACGCATTGTGCTGCTGTGTCTCTCCCCAGACGCATTGTGCTGCTGTGTCTCTCCCCAGACGCATTGTGCTGCTGTGTCTCTCCCCAGACGCATTGTGCTGCTGTGTCTCTCCCCAGACGCATTGTGCTGCTGTGTCTCTCCCCAGACGCATTGTGCTGCTGTGTCTCTCCCCAGACGCATTGTGCTGCTGTGTCTCTCCCCAGACGCATTGTGCTGCTGTGTCTCTCCCCAGACGCATTGTGCTGCTGTGTCTCTCCCCAGACGCATTGTGCTGCTGTGTCTCTCCCCAGACGCATTGTGCTGCTGTGTCCCTCCCCAGACGCATTGTGCTGCTGTGTCCCTCCCCAGACGCATTGTGCTGCTGTGTCCCTCCCCAGACGCATTGTGCTGCTGTGTCCCTCCCCAGACGCATTGTGCTGCTGCTGTCCCTCCCCAGACGCATTGTGCTGCTGCTGTCCCTCCCCAGACGCATTGTGCTGCTGCTGTCCCTCCCCAGACGCATTGTGCTGCTGCTGTCCCTCCCCAGACGCATTGTGCTGCTGCTGTCCCTCCCCAGACGCATTGTGCTGCTGCTGTCCCTCCCCAGACGCATTGTGCTGCTGCTGTCCCTCCCCAGACGCATTGTGCTGCTGCTGTCTCTCCCCCAGACGCATTGTGCTGCTGCTGTCTCTCCCCCAGACGCATTGTGCTGCTGCTGTCTCTCCCCCAGACGCATTGTGCTGCTGCTGTCTCTCCCCCAGACGCATTGTGCTGCTGTGTCTCTCCCCCAGACGCATTGTGCTGCTGTGTCTCTCCCCCAGACGCATTGTGCTGCTGTGTCTCTCCCCCAGACGCATTGTGCTGCTGTGTCTCTCCCCCAGACGCATTGTGCTGCTGTGTCTCTCCCCCAGACGCATTGTGCTGCTGTGTCTCTCCCCAGACGCATTGTGCTGCTGCGTCTCTCCCCAGACGCATTGTGCTGCTGCTGTCTCTCCCCAGACGCATTGTGCTGCTGCTGTCTCTCCCCAGACGCATTGTGCTGCTGCTGTCTCTCCCCAGACGCATTGTGCTGCTGCTGTCTCTCCCCCAGACGCATTGTGCTGCTGTGTCTCTCCCCCAGACGCATTGTGCTGCTGTGTCTCTCCCCCAGACGCATTGTGCTGCTGGTGTCTCTCCCCCAGACGCATTGTGCTGCTGCTGTCTCTCCCCAGACGCGTTGTGCTGCTGCTGTCTCTCCCCAGACGCGTTGTGCTGCTGCTGTCTCTCCCCAGACGCGTTGTGCTGCTGCTGTCTCTCCCCAGACGCGTTGTGCTGCTGCTGTCTCTCCCCCAGACGCGTTGTGCTGCTGTGTCTCTCCCCAGACGCATTGTGCTGCTGTGTCTCTCCCCCAGACGCATTGTGCTGCTGCTGTCTCTCCCCAGACGCATTGTGCTGCTGTCTCTCCCCCAGACGCATTGTGCTGCTGCTGTCTCTCCCCAGACGCATTGTGCTGCTGCTGTCTCTCCCCAGACGCATTGTGCTGCTGCTGTCTCTCCCCAGACGCGTTGTGCTGCTGCTGTCTCTCCCCCAGACGCGTTGTGCTGCTGTGTCTCTCCCCCAGACGCGTTGTGCTGCTGTCTCTCCCCCAGACGCGTTGTGCTGCTGCTGTCTCTCCCCAGACGCGTTGTGCTGCTGCTGTCTCTCCCCAGACGCGTTGTGCTGCTGCTTTCTCTCCCCAGACGCGTTGTGCTGCTGCTGTCTCTCCCCCAGACGCGTTGTGCTGCTGTGTCTCTCCCCAGACGCGTTGTGCTGCTGTGTCTCTCCCCCAGACGCATTGTGCTGCTGTGTCTCTCCCCCAGACGCATTGTGCTGCTGCTGTCTCTCCCCAGACGCATTGTGCTGCTGTCTCTCCCCCAGACGCATTGTGCTGCTGCTGTCTCTCCCCAGACGCATTGTGCTGCTGCTGTCTCTCCCCAGACGCATTGTGCTGCTGCTGTCTCTCCCCAGACGCATTGTGCTGCTGCTGTCTCTCCCCCAGACGCATTGTGCTGCTGCTGTCTCTCCCCCAGACGCATTGTGCTGCTGTGTCTCTCCCCCAGACGCATTGTGCTGCTGTGTCTCTCCCCCAGACGCATTGTGCTGCTGTCTCTCCCCCAGACGCATTGTGCTGCTGCTGTCTCTCCCCAGACGCATTGTGCTGCTGCTGTCTCTCCCCAGACGCATTGTGCTGCTGCTGTCTCTCCCCAGACGCATTGTGCTGCTGCTGTCTCTCCCCAGACGCGTTGTGCTGCTGTGTTTCATGGTCTATCACAGTATAGTGGAACCCCCACACACAAATTATTTCTAATGTCACTTTCTACACTGGGACTGATGCAGAGTTGTTTATCTTGTGTGTTACCATACTGTGTATGCTCCAGAACCCGCAGGCACTGCACATTCGTCCGCATATATTCTTGCATCTAATTAAAGACCAATCTTATGCACAAAGGGTATGTCGGGATGAACGGATAATGGCATCATGGACGCAGAAGTCAGAATATGGTTCATGTAGAGGTCACCCGTACGGGGATGTACAGATGACATAATATTTCCCTGCAGAAAAGCAATAAATAAAATAATTAATTTTTCTCATTTAAAAAATACCAAACGATAGGTTCCCAGTCCAGAGAACAGAGGAGAGTCTGGTTTGCTGATGGGATCTTACCAAATGGAGAAGCCGCTGACGCAGGGAAAGTGAGTGCAGCTCCAGCCGCAGGGTCCTTAACAGTATCACATGATGCCACTAAACCCACCCCAAGCAACTCCCCATCCAGGCAGGTAAGTCACAGAAGTGGAACCATCCATAGGGATTTATAGAGTGATTAGGAATCCATCAAGCTTTGATTCCTTAGATATGTGCACATCTTTTATATACTTTTGCTTCTAGTCTTAATAGACCTATGCTAGGTGATTCATCTCGCCCTACGGGTGCTCTTCACACCGTCGGGAGGGGCTCCGCCCTCTTAACCTGTGAACACCTTTTTATGAGGGAGAGCCAGATGTGCCATAGGTGGGGGTGGCAGGTCTGGGTGTACTGCGGATGTGTGTTTTCACAAGTGGGAGTGGCGGGTGTGGGTGTGTGGGGATCGGGTGCAAGGATGCCATGGGTGGGGGAGGAGCAGGTGTGTATCGGGTGTGTGGGGGAGTGGTGGGTGCGGGGGTACTGCAGTAGTATTTGGCTTAGGTGCAGAGTGGTCGCGGGTGATGGAGAGGCGTGTGCAAGTGTGCTGCGGGTGGGGGAGGAGTGGTTGTAGTGCTGCTTGGGGTGCGAGACGGGGTCTGGGTGCGGATTTTGGGGGAGGTGCGGGTGCAGTGGGTGGGGTAGGGGTGTGAGCAAAGGTAGAGCTGGTGCTAGCGGGGTGCTGCAGGGGCACAGGTGTATGGACAGGGACAGCAGGGGCAAAAGTAGGATTTGGAAAGGGGGTTTCCAGATATAGATAGGTAGACAGATAGGGAAATAAAGCGGCACTCGGAGACTGTACTTGTTGAAAAAAAGTTGGAATATCTTTAAATCATGTACTGGCTTGGCATTTCGGGGCTCGGCGGCCCTGACTTCAGGATATAATGCAATTTTTTCCACCGAGTACAGAGTCTCCGAGTGCCGCTTTATTTCCCTATCTGTATCCAGGAGGATTTATCCCCTCTATAAGTATTTTTGCCTACACATTAGGCCCTGAGTGATAGGTCTCCCCCCCCACCCCCCAGATAGAGAGAGCTCTCTCTCTAAATAATGTAGGTTCCACATTCCCATCCATAAATAAAGAGAAATGCAGTGTGCTTATATCAATGTTTCAGGTGGTGTAGTATACGGAAACATTGATATAGTGCGACAAACGTCTTCTGACAACATTTCCATCTGCTAAGAGACTTTTGTCAAAGCCGTATATCCTTCCTTATAACTATAGTTTGGAGCCCCATCATAGGGATGAGGAAGGACATGTCTGTCGCACTGTTTTATATGCTGGTATGTGGCCAATAATTAGGGAATTTGTAAATATGCTATGTAAAATATACACACATACCTTTAGATATAGAATGTCATATATATTGCAGGTATAACCTGATGTCAGGGTGGCAGCTGTGAGTGTTCTCCATCTGTGCGGTCACCACCAGAGTATTAGCCCCTGCCACCTCCAGTCCCATCTAGCAAGTAATTAGTGCAGGGAAAATTAGGACACGGAGGTTGCAGCCAGAGCCCCGATGAGTGAGGAATCGGCCCCCTGTCAACACTGAAGAGAGATTAAGCCACCCCAGCAGTGGATCCATAGATTGGAGCATGGTTATGGGCATGCGTTGTTGGTGGAGAGGAGGGTGGGGGACACACTGCGGGGGGCTTAAAAAAAGCGGCTCCTCCCACTGGGCGGAGTAACTGCACATGACAGGAGGAGGCTGGGCTGTGCTGCATGATGGGGGTGTGTGGCAATACGGGGGGCTAAAGTTGCGGGGCTTGTGTAAAGGAGGGTGGGGGACACAGTCCGGTTGCTGGCACTGGGTAAACATGCAACGTGTACAGTACAGGATAGTGGCACTCAGTCAGCGGCTCCTCCCAATGTGCGGAGTTGCAGCGCAGAAGTAAAGGCTGCTGGGCGGAGTGCAATGAGAGGCATCCGAATGGTGAGTTGTGTGTTGTCTGTCAAATGTGCCTGTTAGAAGGCTTTGTGTGGTCAAGGTGCCCTGCTGTAATACTGTGTGTCATTGCTGATAAGGCCTGTTCGCTAGTGCCCTGCTCCAGGCTCACTCTGAGTGTGTGTATAACTCCGCCCAGACTCCGCCCAGCGTTATACACACACTCACAGATTGACAGTTCTGGGCTATTATATAAGAGATACTAGTGTTACCATGTTGCAGGATGCTACAGTGCATCTGGTTACTGTGTAAGGCAGGCCTTCCCAACCACGGTCCTCAAGGCACACCAACAGTGCAGGTTTTAGTGATATCCAGGCTTGAGCACAGGTGACTTAATTAGTACCTGAGTGATTCTGATGAAACCATCTGTGCTGAAGCCTGGATATCACTAAAACCTGCACTGTTGGTGTGCCTTGAGGACCGTGTTTGGGAAAGCCTGGTGTAAGGAAATACCATAAGAAAGGAGTAGAATTACTATGTTAACAATGTCCTCACACACCTCACTGCACTCACATCCATGTACAAGTGCATATTTCTGTTCCTTTTATTCTAATGGGGCAGAGTTCTGCAATGTATACACATTACTGTATTATGAGATTGGGATATGTCCGCCATGTCTCTGCTGTTCTCAGTCTTCCATTCTCGCCTCTGTCTTTAAATTTTTTTAGGATGAGACCACATCTGGGTTTTGCGGCAGTATAACTCAGGTCGGCAGCGCAATGAACCTTATACCAGAAGATGGACTTCCACCTATTCTGATCTCTACTGGCGTGAAAGGAGGTGACTTGGGGATAAAATAATGTTTTGTAGAAAGACAAGGGTTTATAGTAAATCTGTGTCCTTAATGCGGGGAGCTTTGCTGATATGCAGGGGTGTCCTTAATGCGGGGAGCTTTGCTGATATGCAGGGGTGTCCTTAATGCGGGGAGCTTTGCTGATATGCAGGGGTGTCCTTAATGCGGGGAGCTTTGCTGATATGCAGGGGTGTCTTTACTGCGGGGAGCTTTGCTGATATGCAGGGGTGTCCTTAATGCGGGGAGCTTTGTTGATATGCAGGGGTGTCCTTAATGCGGGGAGCTTTGTTGATATGCAGGGGTGTCCTTAATGCAGGGAGCTCTGCTGATATGCAGGGGTGTCCTTAATGCGGGGAGCTTTGTTGATATGCAGGGGTGTCCTTAATGCGGGGAGCTTTGCTGATATTCAGGGGTGTCCTTAATGTGGGGAGCTTTGCTGATATGCAGGGGTGTCCTTAATGCGGGGAGCTTTGCTGATATGCAGGGGTGTCCTTAATGCGGAGAGCTTTGCTGATATGCAGGGGTGTCCTTAATGCGGGGAGCTTTGCTGATATTCAGGGGTGTCCTTAATGCGGGGAGCTTTGCTGATATGCAGGGGTGTCCTTAATGCGGGGAGCTTTGCTGATATGCAGGGGTGTCCTTGATGCGGGGAGCTTTGCTGATATGCAGGGGTGTCCTTAATGCGGGGAGCTTTGCTGATATGCAGGGGTGTCCTTAATGCGGGGAGCTTTGCTGATATGCAGGGGTGTCCTTACTGCGGGAAGCTTTGCTGATATGCAGGGGTGTCCTTAATGCGGGGAGCTTTGCTGATATGCAGGGGTGTCCTTAATGCGGGGAGCTTGGCAGATATGCAGGGAGCTTGGCAGATATGCAGGGGTGCCATTAATGCAGGGAGATATGCTGTTATGCAGGGGTGTCCTTAATGCTGGGAGCCTTGCAGATATGCTGGGAGCCTTGCAGATATGCAGGGAGCCTTGCAGATATGCGGGGAGCCTTGCAGATATGCGGGGAGCTTTGCAGATATGCGGGGAGCTTTGCAGATATGCGGGGAGCCTTGCAGATATGCGGGGAGCTTTGCAGATATGCAGGGAGCTTTGCAGATATGCAGGGAGCTTTGCAGATATGCAGGGAGCTTTGCAGATATGCAGGGAGCTTTGCAGATATGCAGGGAGCTTTGCAGATATGCAGGGAGCTTTGCAGATATGCAGGGAGCTTTGAAGATATGCTGGGGTGTTCTTAATACAGGGAGCTTTGCTGATATGCTTGTGCTGTTAGCGGCAGAATTCCGATTATAGCAGCAGCGCAAACAGACAACAGCTGCACTCACTTTGATATACTGACATATATTCTGGATGGAGCACACAGTGCTTGGAGTGCAGGTCACTCTTAGGGCAGTATTCAATTAGAAAAATTCTCCGTGTTTTATGGAGAATTTTTGCTTTTTTCGCCTTGGACGGAGCATTTTGCTCTCCAAAAGTGAACCACCCTATTCAATGTGAAATATTCGCCGTCTTTCGAAGTGATTTTCGCCGTCTCTCTCCGTGTAGAAATTCTCCATCTTTTGATGGAGAGCTGGAATGTGAACTTTTAAACTAAATGGGTTTTTTTTTAAATTTTGGTGTAAAAAAATCAGGTTTTTTTTTTTCTGTGAAGGGGCATGTTATTTTTATTCATGTGCTTATAGCACATGAATATATATTTAATAAAAAAAATATATATTTTTTTATTTAATAAAGCCGGAGCGCTCGAGCCACTCATTAGATATTCATATATTCACTGCACCCGATCGTTAATATGCACGATCGGGTGCAGTGAATACTGGGTCCCCCGCTGGCTATAGGGGGGGGCAGCCTGTGCTGCCTGGGTCCCGGGGAGCCCCCTCCCCTCCACATATGTTCTGGGGCATCCAGGGAGACTTTAATCTCCCTGGATGCCACCGTCCCACGGCTCCCTGTCAGCTCCCTGCCGCGGACGCTCGTCCGCTGCAGGGGTTAAGACTCGCCGCGAGTGGCGGCGAGTCTTAAATATATTGAATAGTGGGAGCAGGAGGCTCCGGAACACGGAGAGTGCATGGCGAGAGAAAAAATCTCTCGCCATGCACAGAGAATTTTTTTCATTGAATACTGCCCTTAAGGTCTTTGTGGCACTCCAACTCCGTAATGAGACCGCACCCCACACGTGCTGGGGACCAGATGGCAGCCATCTTGGTAAGGGAGATGCAATAGTTTAGTAAATGAGATTTTCTGTAGCACACTAAAGGTGCCCACACACTAGAACGATTTTTGGGCCGATCGGTCGAAAATCGGCCGATGCTCGCTCCCGTGGATCTTTTGCTAAATCTTCTGATCTTACGTGCTGCACAAAAGATCAGAAGATTTAACAAAAGATCCATAGGAACGCACACGGGATCTGAAGAAAAATCTTTGGTAAAGATGTGCACTTGCCTGAAATCTTTTGTCCAGATCGGACAAAAGATTTGAAGGCTAATTTATGCGCACATCTTATGATCGCAGATCTTTCTAGTGTGTGGGCACCTTAAAGAAGGTTTCCAATTGTGCCCCAGGGCAGCTGTTTATATTACATACCAATGTGAGTCTGGGACTGTTTCTTGTGTAAAGGTGCCCATACACTACAAAGATCTGCGATCATAAGATGTGCGCATAAATTAGCCTTCAAATCTTTTGTCCGATCTGGACAAAAGATTTCAGGCAAGCGCACGTCTTTACCAAAGATTTTTCTTAAGATCCCGTGTGCGTTCCTATGGATCTTTTGTTAAATCTTCGGATCTTTTGTGCAGCACGTAAGATCAGAAGATTTAGCAAAAGATCCACGGGAGCGAGCATCGGCCGATTTTCTATCGTTTTTCGACCGATTATCGGTAAATATCATCCGATATATCAGCCGATTTATCGAAAATCGGCCAATCGGCCCGAAAATCGTTCTAGTGTGTGGGCACCTTTAGGTTATATTATTTCATGGTCTTGTACAGTCTTCTAGAGTTGCTTAGCTTTAAGTGATATAAACTAAAGTACATTTCCATATCTGTTGTTCAGACCTGATCACACAGCTTCCATTTGTAGAGCTTTGTGATCAGGTAATCCCCGAAATCCTGCCATGTGTACAGGATTAGATCCAAATCCATTCACAGCTCCCCAACCATTAACTGATTATCCCAGTGTGCTCAGCTCAAGACCTACTCTGCCATTGCATTCCTGCCTCAACGCTGGATTTTATCGCAGGATGGCCTGTGCATGCATACTGCAACCCAAATACACATGCGCAGTTGATATCTAGAGGTCCGAACAATGGGAGAGGTTCCGGCTCCGAGGAGCGTATAAGGCAGGGGTGGCCGGACTTTTGTGACTCGGGATCTACTATTTGCACACTTATATACCAGTGATCTACTAGCGTCACTGCCGGCTCTGTTAAGACTCTTAGTTTATTGATTTACCCGACCAGTATGCTCTTGTACCCCAATCTGCCAATCACATAAACCTTTTGCCAAATGGCTCTAGCACATAGCTGGTGCTTTGCGATATTAATTAGCTAAAGTCTGGAAACAACCTGATCCCACTACCTGTCCTGAACTGCTGAATATGATCTGGGTTATGGAGTGGAATATGTTACCAGCCCTCAGAACAATGCAGTCTGGTCTCCTTAGTACATATCCCAAAACATGACCCTACCTGGACTTCTTTGAATGTAAACTCGCAAATTTCTTTTTCACGGCTTTTGCTGTTTTTTTTTTCCCTCCCCCTACTCGCCCCGTCCCATCCCCCTACTACGTTTACGGTTTGAATCCTTTTAAATTTACACGAACATTTCTCAGTTCCTTTTTTTTTATTTCTCCTATTCCTTCCACGTACCTTATTCTTTTTGGTTTTCTTCTGCGGCAGACGTCAGGGGCCCCAGGGATAACAGTGGGTAGAGAGTGAGGTCACGATCCAATTCCAGCACCAGAAACGATAAAAGAATAAAACTTGTGACTGCCTAGAGACAGCACTGGCTCCTCCCCTCCTCTACCCCGCCTCCTAGGCTAGCTACTTTCAGTTTTAGTTGTGATGGAAGGAGCCAACATGCATTTTAGAAAGGGGCTGCTTTTAGCAGCCTAAACTTCGTTTTTAAATTTTATTTTTTTATTATTTTTACACTAACTCTTTGTCAGTGACAGAGCAGCAGCGCTGAGGCTCTGTTAGACCCCTGCACTGCGCTCCATCACCCGGACCCGGCAGCCGCACACCTCCCACGTGGCTTCCACAACAGGGTGTCGGCTGGCTCCAGGCACTGAGGAGACGCAGCTGCGACAGGGACCGGGACTTAAGCGGTGACAATCGCTTCAGGTAACGCGCTCCCCGCGGGGAGCACGCGCATGTAATAGCAGCTCCAGTGTGGGATCTGACTATGTAGCATACTTGCCTACACTTCTGCATTCTGCGGGAGCCTCCCGTTTCAGGCCCCCTTCTCCCGGTGCCCCGCAAAGCCCTTTCAATCCCCCGGAATATTCCAGCCCCATCCTAAAATCCGGACTGTGCATGCGCAAGTGTGGCCGCAATGGGGGCGGAGCATAGCGCGATAATAGGCCAGCCAGGCATCGAGGGACATAGACAGTCATTTTTTTTGTTTACATTTATGCCAATACCAACATTGTGACTGGTTAATAAATGTTGTTATACTTGGCACTCTGACTTTTCTATCATATATAGACCCAACAACACCCCACGGTTGACACTCTACATTTGTCATATGTGCAGCTAATAAACCAGTAGGTGTTTATTGCAATAATGTGTAATGGGCATTAAAGCGTATGTAGCGTAATGTATAATAAACATTACGGTGTGTGGCATAATGTTTAACAGGCATTACGGTGTGGCATAATGTGGCCATGCTCTTATTGTCATGCAGCCACTCCCCTAGTTTCATGTAACCACACCTCATGTCACATGACCACTCCCATTTGACATGTGACCATGCCTGCAGGAAAGCGCTACCAGTACCACTGAGAAATAAACTGCTTGCACCACTGGTTAACACTGGCCCCTGTTGTGTGTGTTAAACTTGGCCTCGATCCCTTCGTACATGACACGTACGATGCAAACTCTCACACCATCTAGAATCTCCCTGAAACTAGTTTCCAAAAGTAGGCAAGTATGCTATGTAGTCGGAATTACATTAGGATCACATGCAGATAGCACATTTGAGATCATGATGCGCCCTCTTGGCAGGGCAGCAATGTCTATATGAAGTCTAATGCAGATGGCAGGACTTGTATGTAACTAACTCATGAGTTAGCAAAGTTTTCTAAAGCAAGTCAAATAGCAAAGGAATCTCAGTGTGTGCAGCCATTACAGTTCTGGTCCAGACACTTATAAAGTGTAAAAGACCTCTGCAAACTTTCAAACCCTGTCGGCCATAGTCCAGGTCTGTAAACCTAATAAATAGCTCAATCAGCAGCTCTCCCGTCACTATCCAGACGAGGCGCACGGCTATGAGGATTTAGTCCCCACAATACCAGGGGTTATTTCATGCTCTGACAGGGCACTATGGCAAACGTCACCAATGGTGGACCCTGAAATATAATTTCTCCACAGGATAACCTTCGGTATTCCTGCGCAATGGAAGTTGGAGAATAATTTGACTTAGTATTCCTCCAGGCCTCTAGTAGCCTTGCACCCCAGCGGGGTAGCATTTACGGGGGATGCAGCTGTGGAGGTGCAGTACGAATTGTGTAATGCAGGGGTTCCCAATCTTTTTCTAATCACGGCACCCTAGAGCGGGTGCCAGTCGGGGTCCCGACTGTTAAAACACCGACGGACGGGTTCCCGACGGCCGTCAGCTATTTTCCCTCGTGGACCCCCATAGAGGGAGAATAGAATAGGTGGCGAGCGCAGCTCGCCACCGTGCCCGCAAGGGGCTTTGTTGCGCTGGCCACGCTGTCTGAGGCCAGGCAGTCGGGATCCCGACGTCGGGATAATGACTGTCGGGATCCCGACTGTCGGTGTGTCATACCACACCCCCCTAGAGCAGTGGTTCCCAACCTTTTTTCTCTCCCGTACCCCTTGATTAAGCTTTTCATTTATAAGTACCCCCTCCTCTCAATTTGAATTTTCCTCTACCTCCCCATGGCAGCATACATCTGGGTTACGCCCTCTTGGGTAGATATCTGGAAAGGAACACAAAAAAACAGACACTGCCCCTATATAAGGACCTCCTCCCTTGGGCTCTGTGTCTTTTTTTCCTTTCCGGGTAGATGTGCGTGGCTTACCCTGTGAAGTGGCTGTGAGCTGGCTCCCCTGCCGAGTGCAGTAAGGGGTAATGGCGTTTGGGACCCCCGCTGTCGAGGGCAGTTGGGACGTCCATCTGCTGGAGTACCCCGCCGCCAGGAGCGGTTGCGGGTAACGACGCCGGCATCAGCAGCAGGCATGGCAAAAAGTATGCAGAGGGAGAGGCGCACTTCCATGACGCGGCGCGTGATGACGCGGGGCGTCACGCGTAGTACATAGGAGACGCCAGAAAGCGTCTGAGGTCATCGGAAGGCGTCTCAGCGTGCTGGATGCCGGGGATCGTGTACAGGACTGGGTCCATACGGAGGGGCAGACAGCGGAAAGCTTGTGCCTGATACCAGCAGACTGGGGTAAGGTCCCAACAAGCAGCGGCGCTGCTGGGACTTGGTTGTTTCTTTTTTACCTATAACGGAGGTCTCATGTTGTTACAGTGAGCCTGTGATTAAAGTAATAATGGAGGATGAGAAAAAGCAGCCAGTTAAGCCAGGGTAAGCCGCATTAAAGTAGCGCTGTTTTTTGCCTAAGGGAAAACTTTTTATTTTTACATATACCTAAAATAGGGTTTTTTCTGCTAGGTCTGAAACTGGCAAAGAAAAAGGAGAAGTTAAGGCTAAGCACAAGAGAAAGTGCTCATCCTGTGATAAAGCATACCTGACAAATGTTCAGGTCCTGAATGCAGCAAATGCAGGAGCTCAGTACAGATGGGATCTATACAGATAACTGACTTAGTAAAGTTGCTTAAAACTGAGCTAGCAGACACCTTTATGTCTAAAGAGGAGTTTGTCAAGTCCTCAGGGAAGAGGCCTAGGGCAGTACGTTCTGACTCTGAAGGGTCAGAGCCAGGCCCCTCTGGGAAGCCAGAGGAAGAGATGGAGGAAGGCGAAGTATTCCAGGAAAAAGATGGGGTGGACTTCAACCCGGACTTACTGGAGAACCTACTTTGCTTAGTACATAAGTCACTCAATATAGAGGACCCTCAGGAGGAGGGTAAGCTTCAGGACCTTTTGTTTAAGGACAAAAAGAGGAAAAATAAAGCTTTTCCATTATCTAAGACACTACAAGAGGTAGTGGAAGAGGAATGGGGGCACCCCGATAAAAAGGTGGCAGTACCCCTAAGAGTATCTAAGATGTACCCCTTTGACCATGAGCAGGTTAAAAAGTGGGATGAGGCACCCAAGGTGGATGCAGCGATAGCACGCATCTCAAGAAAAACTACGCTCCCATTAGAGGATGCGAACATATTTAAAGACTCAATGGAAAGAAAAATTGAGATGAGTCCGAGGAAGCAACATACCACAATAGGGGCTTCTATGAAGGCTTCATCAGCTGTAGCAGTGACTACCAGAGTCCTAAGATCATGGTGCCAGGACCTGGAGTCCGACATGCTGGATGGCATTAAGAGGTCAGAACTATTGAAGGTGGTACAAAACATACAGGTGGCTGTAGAATTTTTGTGTGCTGCTTCTCTTGATATGGTACGATTGGCGGCCAGATCTAATGCTACAACTGCGGTTATAAGAAGGGCCTTGTGGCTGAAGCCTTGGGCGGCGGACAGTCAGTCCAAAAACAAGCTGATTTCTTTGCCCTTCCAAGGGAATTACCTGTTTGGGCAACAATTAGACGAGATTATTACGAAAGTATCAGGTGGTAAGTCGGTATGGCTACCGCAAGATAAGGCCGCGAGAAGGGGGTCATTCAATAAAGCATCCCGGTACCAGTCCACGGACTTCAGAGAAGCAAAAACATATAGGCCAGGCAGAGGTTTTCGCAGGCCTTGGCTTGGTAACAGGTATAATTTTCGTGGCCAAAGGGGCAGAGACGGCAGGTTTGCCTTCAGGCAAAACCAGCAATGACGCCAGAGAGAAAGTAGGCGGCAGACTGATGCAATATCAAGAAGCTTGGCATCAGTCAGTACAGGACAAATGGGTACTGGAAGTAGTCTCGTCAGGCTACAAAATAGAATTTGTCAGTACCAGGAAGCTGGATGGAAGTGTCACCTATTCCCAGCAATTCGGAAGAAAGGGCGGCCTTGTTCAGCAGCCTACAGACCATGATAGAGCAAGGAGTGGTCATAAGAATTCCCAAACAAGACGAAGATCTGGGATGGTTTTCAAGATTCTTTGTCGTAAAAAAACCGTCAGGAGGGTTCAGAACTATATTAGACCTAAGACGGCTGAATACCTATGTTCATGTGAAACGATTCAGAATGGAATCAATAAGATCCATCATACCAGACCTAGAAAGAGGGATGTTTCTAACAACGATCGATTTGAAGGATGCATACTTACACGTCCCGATATTTCTGGGACACCAAAAGTTCCTCAGGTTTCGCCTAAAGCAAATAACATACCAGTTCACATCGCTGCCGTTCGGCCTGTCTACGTCCCCGAGAACTTTTACAAAAATTCTGGTGGTTCTGGTAGCCAACCTAAGGGTGTTAGGCATCTCAATCTGGCCGTACTTGGACGACCTCTTGATTGCGGCAGATACCAAAGAAATGGCGGAAGCACATACAAGGATAGTGCTGGACTACTTGAGACAACACGGATGGTTAATCAACATCCAAAAAAGTCAGCTAGTGCCGACACAAAAGGTAAAGTACCTGGGGGTCATTCTGGATACAAAAGAAATGACTATAAAATTGACAGAAGACAGACGCCTAAAGCTTCTACAGGAAGTAAAAGGAATGTTAAGGAAAAAGGTGGTGTACTCAGAAGACTGCATGAGGGTACTCGGCATCCTGTCGGCCGCATTAGATACGACCAGTTGGGCCAGATTCCACATCAGGACGCTGCAGAACTGCTTCTTGAGACAGTGGAACGGGGATGCGAAGGACCGAAGACAGAGGATATATCTGTCAAAAGGAGCAATAGAAGATCTGCTCTGGTGGTCAAAAGCACACAGGCTGACCAAGGGGAAGTCATTCGCGACCGGTCCACAAGTAGTGGTGACAACAGACGCCAGCGAGACAGGATGGGGCGCGGTGTGCGAAGAGCAGTCGACACAAGGAGAATGGGACCAGGCTATGGGCCGGCAACATTCAAACGTAAGAGAGATGCGGGCGGTGTTCTTGGCATGTCAAGAATTTCAGGAGCTAGTAAAAGGCAAAGATCTGATAATAAGATCGGACAACCAGTCAGTGGTCATGTACCTGAACAAACAGGGGGGTACAAGGAGCCGGAAACTGATGGCGGAAGTCACGCTTATCCTGAAATGGGCAGAACGTCATGTCAGAAACATCTCCGCAGTGTTTGTGGCAGGGAGAGAAAATGTCAGGGCAGACGCTCTGAGCAGGTACAGGCTAGTCCCAGGAGAGTGGGAGTTGTCAGCGGCGGTGTTTACACAACTGACGCATGAATGGGGGGTACCGGAAGTGGACCTGATGGCGACGGCAAGCAATGCAAAAGTCCCAAGGTTCATCTCCAGACACTGGGAGCCGACAGCATGGCAGACGGACGCACTCACGGCGAGGTGGAGAGCGGAGCTAGTGTATGCGTTTCCCCCGTTTACAATCATCCACAGATTCCTGAACAAAGTACAGACAGAGACGGCCACGGTAATAGCAATCCTGCCCTACTGGCCAAGAAGACCTTGGTTTGCCAAGCTAGTAAGGATGGCGATAAGGAGGCCATGGTTCCTACCCGACAACGAGGATCTCATCGGGCAGGGCCGGTTTCATCAACGGCAGCCAGCAAGCTGGAGCCTGGCAGCCTGGTTACTGAGACCAGGACACTAAGAGGGAAAGGGTTTTCCCAGAAGGTAGTCGACACACTACTGAAAGCAAGGAAGGTGTCGACATCCGCAACTTATTATAGAATATGGGGCAAGTATGTATTCTTCTGTAAAGAAAATAACAAAAACCCTAGATTGACCATTCTAGACTTCCTGCAAGCAGGATTAGAGAAAAAGCTGGCGGCAAATTCTTTAAAAGTACAGATTTCGGCCATTGGGGCGATGTTGGATACCAAAATTGCGGACAATAAATACATCCAGAGTTTCGTTCAGGCGATCAAGAAGATCAGGCCAACCTTCCACAACCCCATGGCCCCGTGGGACCTTAATCTGGTGCTTAACGTACTGACAGAGGGCCCATTCGAGCCCTTAGAAGAGATATCGCTCAACTATCTAACTATGAAAGTGGTCTTTCTTGTAGCTATCACGTCAGCAAGGAGGGTATCTGAGCTCCAGGCCCTGTGGGTACAAGAACCATTTCTAAATTTCTTCGAAGACAGGGCAGTGCTGAGGACGAATCCTACCTTTTTACCTAAAGTAGTTTCTAGCTTCCATCTCAACCAAGAAATAATCCTTCCTTCATTTTGTGCGAATCCTAAGAATGCTAAAGAAGAAAGGCTACACAGTCTAGACGTAACGAGGGCCTTAAAAGCATACATAAGAAGGGTACAGGCTTTTAGGAAATCAAAAAGACTGTTCGTACTGATGGAGGACAGGAATAAAGGAATGGGAGCTACCAAAACCACCATTTCAAGATGGATAAAAACATGCATCAGAGAAGCATACAAAATCAGAGAATTGGAAATCCCGGTGGGGCTTAAAGCCCATTCGACCAGGTCCTTGGCAGCGTCCTGGGCCGAAAGGGAGTCCACGTCAATAGAAGAAGTATGCAGAGCAGCGTGCTGGTCATCTGCGCACACGTTTACTAAGCACTCCCAGGATGCTAGCATGGGGTGCAAAATATTGAGCGCAGTCGTATGATAGTAATACATACAGTCTACAGACGGAGGTGGTGAAGTAACCGTATCCTTTTCGTTTCTTATCAATTATGTATTGTCCCACCCAGTGAAGTAAAACTGCTTGGGTATACCCAGATGTATGCTGCCATGGGGAGGTAGAGGAAAGTACAGATTAGTACCTGCTAATAGGCTTTCCTCTACTCCACCATGGCAGCCGTTTTCCCGTCCCCTTTAAGTATTTATGTTGTATAAGGAGCTGTTTAATAAGACACAGAGCCCAAGGGAGGAGGTCCTTATATAGGGGCAGTGTCTGTTTTTTTGTGTTCCTTTCCAGATATCTACCCAAGAGGGCGTAACCCAGCTGTATGCTGCCATGGTGGAGTAGAGGAAAGCCTATTAACAGGTACTAATCTGTACTATCCACAGTACTTACAAGTGGAGTGGAAGTGAGCAGTATGTGTGTCCTTATGCGTGTCCTTATATTAAGGAGTAGCTGAGGAGTAGTGTGTGTGTGGTCAGGAATTGAGTCCCTCTGTGTCTGTCCGCTTGCTGTGTACTGTCTCCAGGGGTTCCTGCTAACGCCTGTAGGATTAATGCTACTGCTTCCTCCACCTGTGGCAGCGCAGATAGCTCCCAGTGGATTGCTGATCAGGCAAAAACATGAGAAGACGCTAATGACGATGCAGACAGAACCAGAAGTGATGTAACGCGATTTGTCTCCATGGCAATGGGAGACTTATCCTGGAGACTTCTTCCGCCATTACCAATATTATTTTCAAGTACCCCCAACTGGTCTGCAGAGTACCCCATGTTGGGAACCACTGCCCTAGAGTATCAGAATTTTTCCAAGGCACCCCTGTGCCCCAAGAAATATATATCAAATGAAGTAGATTGTGTTTATATGTGCTTCTTAGGTTCATTTATGTGGTAAAGGACAGGATTTGGTTCAGATTGTACACATTTTATGATTGGCAGCCACCAGCACTGGTTTTGTCCAGAAATAATTGATCATAAATAATTTGAATTGGTCCTAGACGACCAACCCAAGGCACCCCTGCAAGTGTCCCGAGGCACCCCAGGGAGCCTAGGCGCACAGTTTGGGAACCACTGGTGTAATGGTTAACATTACTACCTCACGGCACTGATGTCATGGGTTCCATTCAAACAACGCCATTACCCTAACTGTGTGGAGTTTATGTATATTCTCCTCGTACTTGCATGGGATTACTCCAGGTACTCCCGTTTTCTCCCACAAACAATTCGGTTTGTCAATTCTTACGGTTCTCCACTAAATTATGTTAGCGGAGTAACACTGGCTGCAGCTTTTATAATTAATAGCGAATATGGCCTTGACTACACATCCCTTCGGGGACGCATTCTCACTTTGGTACAAGTTTTACTGGATTACTGCGTTTTTCACAAGTGGGCGTGCCGAGTGCGGTGGAGTGGCGGGTGTGATGGAGTGGGTGTGTGAGGGTCGGGTGCAAGGATACCGTGGGTGGGGGAGGAGCGGGTGTGTGCAGATGTGGTATGGGTGGGGGGAGTGGTGGGTGCGGGGGTACTGCAGTTGTCTTTGGCTTAAGTGAGGGGTGGGAGCGGGTGGAGGAGAGGCGTGTGCGAGTGTGCTGCGGGTGGGGCAGGGGTGGTTGTAGTGCTGCTTGGGGTGTGGTAGGGTGTCCGGGGGTGCTGTTGGTGGGGGAGGTGCGGGTGCAGTGAGTGGGGTAGGGGTCTGGTCAAAGGTAGAGCTGGTGCTAGAGGGGTGCCACAGGTGTATGGATGGGGACAGCAGGGGCAAAAGTAGGATTTGGAAAGGGGGGTTTCCAGAGACAGATAGGGAAATAAAGCGGCACTCGGAGACTGTAAATCATGTGCTGGCTTGGCGTTTCGGGGCTCGGCGGCCCTGACTTCAGGATATAGTGCCGCTTTATTTCCCTATCTGTATCCAGGAGGATTTATCCCCTCTATAAGTATTTTTGCCTACACATTAGGCCCTGAGTGATAGGTCTCCCCCCCCCCCCCCCCCCCCCACCCCCCAGATAGAGAGAGCTCTCTCTATAAATAATGTAGGTTCCACATTCCCATCCATAAATAAAGAGAAATGCAGTGTGCTAATATCAATGTTTCATGTTTCGGGTAAGGTGGTGTAGTATACGGAAACATTGATATAGTGCGACAAACGTCTTCTGACAACATTTCCATCTGCTAAGAGACTTTTGTCAAAGCCGTATATCCTTCCTTATAACTATAGTTTGGAGCCCCATCATAGGGATGAGGAAGGACATGTCTGTCGCACTGTTTTATATGCTGGTATGTGGCCAATAATTAGGGAATTTGTAAATATGCTATGTAAAATATACACACATACCTTTAGATATAGAATATGTCATATATATTGCAGGTATAACCTGATGTCAGGGTGGCAGCTGTGAGTGTTCTCTCCATCTGTGCGGTCACCACCAGAGTATTAGCCCCTGCCACCTCCAGTCCCATCTAGCAGGTAATTAGTGCAGGGAAAATTAGGACACGGAGGTTGCAGCCAGAGTCCTGATGAGTGAGGAATCGGCCCCCTGTCAACACTGAAGAGAGATTAAGCCACCCCAGCAGTGGATCCATAGATTGCAGCATGGTGTAGGCAAGTGCTTGGCGCTCCCGAATCCCGCTACCCATGGCTCCTGTATTCTCTTGCTGAGCAGTGCTCTCTTTGGTGGCTGCTCTGATGCGGGGCTGGTGCAGAGGAAGGTGTTGGAGACTCTGTGGTGAACGTGCAGCGTGTCAGCGAAGGAGTACAGGACGGTGGGCTTAAGTCAGCGGCTCCTCCCATTGGGCGGGGTTACGGCTCATGAGAGCAGGAGGCTGGGGTTTGTGGGCATGAGAGGGCTAAAAGTTGCGTTGTTGGTGGAGAGGAGGGTGGGGGACACTGCGGCTCCTGGCAGTGGGGGAACATGCAACATGTCAGTGCTGGAGTTCAGGATGCCGGGGGGGGGGGCTAAAGAAAGCGGCGCCTCCCACTGGGTGGAGTTACTGCGCATGACAGGAGGAGGCTGGGCTGTGCTGCATGATGGGGGTGTGTGGCAATACGGGGGGCTAAAGTTGCGGGGCTTGTGCAGAGCAGGGTGGGGGACACTGTCTGGCTGCTGGCACTGGGTAAACATGCAACGTGTACAGTACAGGATAGTGGCACTCAGTCAGCGGCTCCTCCCAATGTGCGGAGTTGCAGCGCAGAAGTAAAGGCTGCTGGGCGGAGTGCAATGAGAGGCATCCGAATGGTGAGTTGTGTGTTGTCTGTCAAATGTGCCTGTTAAAAGGTTTTGTGCGGTCAAGGTGCCCTGCTGTAATACTGTGTGTCATTGCTGATAAGGCCTGTTCGCTAGTGCCCTGCTCCAGGCTCACTCTGAGTGTGTGTATAACTCCGCCCAGACTCCGCCCAGCGTTATACACACACTCACAGATTGACAGCTCTGGGCTATTATATAAGAGATATATACTGTGTGTGTGTGTGTGTGTGTGTGTGTGTGTGTATATGTGTATGTATGTATATATATATATTTATTGAAGATATAGCTACAAACAAAATTCTTCAAAAATAAGACCCTTGTGCATCGACCCACTTCTGCCAATGAGTTGTCCACACTTGGAAGGTGCCCTGGAAGTCCTTTACACAGCGCGTCAAAGCCGCTTTGACCTCTGCTACGGTCCCATGGTGGTGTCCTTTGAGGGCTGTCTTTACTCGGAGGTACAGGAAAAAGTCCCCCGGGGCCAGATTGGGACTATAGGGGGGCTGGGGAAGTGTTATGGTGCTGTTTCGGGCCAGGTAGCTTTTTGCATTGTCATTAGAAAGCAGCTTTCACTACGGAACTGTGGATCATGGCTCATCTCTCCATAGCCATGTGAGTCCCACACAGAATTAAATGGCGTATTGCTGTTCAATAGAATGTTGCATTTTTAAGCTTCAACTGAGCCTAGGGACAGGGGTCCACTAATACCACGATAAGAACCACACAGAAGCTCGTAGGCGACTGACGCTCAGTGCGTGTTGAAGCTGATTTCCACCTCCATCGGAGCATGCGCGCTATGAAGTACAGTCGTGTCAGAAAAAAAATAGGTCTCATTATTTTTTATACAAACCCTGTATATGTATGAATGTACAGTGTGTGTGTGTGTGTATGTATGTATGTATATATATATATATATATATATATATATATATATATATATATATATATATATATATATATATATATAAAATCTCATATATTGCATTTAGATTTTTTCATATTTAAATTCAAGGTATTGAGAATGTAACATTTTAATTATGATTTTTACACACGTATGCTTTTCCTCCTTAGGTGATTTTGTGTAGGTATATTAAAGCCACTTACTGTCTGTCTCTAGTGATGAAGGTGTGAAAGACGCGCTGAAAAGGGTCATATTGCCAGGACTTGATTTGATGCGTTGTGTACAACACAATGGCTCCCACATGTGCCAGGGAAAGGGACATTGGTACTTGTGTATTTGTATGGCATCCACTAAGCTATTTGCTTAGTGGGCTATTCTGTGTAGTGAAATCGCATCACATGGCACCTTTTCATGAGAGGGGACGCGGAATACATGTACAGTTATCCGCGGGGCTCGCTGCGCTCGCAACACTTTATAAAATCAACTCCACGCTGACGTAGATAGTGGGGCATGAAAAGGTCAGGAGTATGCGTAACAGTGTACCCTCATGGGGCTCGCTGCGCTCGCCACGCTTCGGGGTGATGTGGATATTGGGGGTTTGCTTGTGTGCTTTTAAAATGGAGTACCATCACATCTCATCGCATGGGTGCTTATACAATGAAAAATCGCACCGCACCGCACCCCAAATGGCATGCGATGCGATCTGTGGGCAGGGGTGCACGAAAAATGAACTAAGGAAAATCGTATCGCATCGCAATGCACAGCAAAATTGGGCGCCCTGCAAATACACAAGTACCGGGACATTTCACAGAAGTGAAGAATTTGGTTAGACTTGGAGAATAAGATCTAGTAGGATTTTGCAATGACGCTATGTAATGTGGTGCTATTCTGATGTATGACCAAGCTCTGTGTCATTCATGAGAGGTTTAGTTTGTGATGTGTCATCTACGTTATATACAAGTGTCATGTCAAAGAAGATTGACTGTTCCATGTTGTAGTAAAATAAATAAGTGACGCGTAAATGCTAACAAGTTGCAAACCCAAGGGTACAGAAACCTTGTACCTTTTTATATGAACAGAAAGGTTGACTTTGTGGAAGTCGCATGACGTGTGGATTGTTTCTCTTCCTACAGATTATGCAGTGGAAGAGCATCCATCACAGATGTCCGTCATGCAGCAACTGGAGGATGGTGGACGTGACCCCTTAGTGTTTGTCCTGAATGCAAACCTTTTGGCAATGGTGAAGATTGTGAATTGTACGTCATGTTGCACAGTCTGTGGTGTTTGCTGAGGTCGTTAATTCAGTGGTGGCAGCTGCCATAGCCTAGCTGGAACCATGAGAGCAGTATGTAGGTCCTAGTTAATGATTGGGCCCCGTAGGTATTCCTTTATGTAAAAGCACCGTGTTTCCCCAGCACACTGAGTGATGTCACCAGATATAAATACTACACGATAATGCAGATATCTTTATCACAAACATTTGCAGATTCCTGTATGTAGAAGACAAGGCTGCTTTTCCTTGGTTTGTTTGTTTATATATTGGGTGTACGCTTAATAACCTTCATCAATCTATATGTTATTTATACCTGCAGGTATACTCACTTGTTGGACCATGTTAAGCTATTTGTTGCCACCCGCAGGGTAATAGATGGTGATCTAATTACTGGAAGTGCTCTTTCTATATGGATCACGTTTTGTTACAGATGTAGTGTTTGGGTTCCATATCGGAGCGGTCTTCTTACACTGGCCATATACCATCCTCAGATTAGTACAATCCACAGGATCAAGTTGATCAGAACTGACCAAATTTGTTGGAAAGAATCTTCTGACCGCATTAATAAGACTGCAAGTGATCGCAATTCTTACCCAAGGGCAACATTGCTGGATCTCTTGTTGCAGCAGGATTATCCAGAATTACTGTAGCACATCCATTTTATAGATAAGTGCATATTATAAAATACTATCTTCTTTATCCACATCAGTGACTCTGGGTACAGAGACTCAAGACTAAACTTGTTAAACTTCTAAAGTAATATTCCATCCCCTCTTTACTTTCCCAAGTATGGAATGGAATTGCAACCACAGCCTACCTGAGAGATAGGGATAAGGGTAGGGTGAGGGCCTCTTCCCTGTAACATCAGTTCCCAGGCGAATCAGATACAGTTGAGTATCCCTTATCCAAATTATTTAGAAAACCATACATTCTAGAACGTGAGATTTTTTTTTTTTTTATAAAAGCACTACTGGGGGCATGATATGTAACTGCACTACTGGGGACATATGTAACTGGCAGTACTGGGGAAATTATATGTAACTGGCACTACTGGGGACATGATATGTAACTGGCACTACTGGGGACATGATATGTAACTGGCACTACTGGGGACATGATATGTAACTGGCACTACTGGGGACATATGTAACTGGCAGTACTGGGGACATGATATGTAACTGGCAGTACTGGGGAAATGATATGTAACTGGCACTACTAAGGACATGATATGTAACTGGCACTACTGGGGACATGATATGTAACTGGCACTACTGGGGACATGATATGTAACTGGCACTACTGGGGACATGATATGTAACTGGCACTACTGGGGACATGATATGTAACTGGCACTACTGGGGACATGATATGTAACTGGCACTACTGGGGACATGATATGTAACTGGCACTACTGGGGACATGATATGTAACTGGCACTACTGGGGACATGATATGTAACTGGCACTACTGGGGACATGATATGTAACTGGCACTACTGGGGACATGATATGTAACTGGCACTACTGGGGACATGATATGTAACTGGCACTACTGGGGACATGATATGTAACTGGCACTACTGGGGACATGATATGTAACTGGCACTACTGGGGACATGATATGTAACTGGCACTACTGGGGACATGATATGTAACTGGCACTACTGGGGACATGATATGTAACTGGCACTACTGGGGACATGATTGTGAACCACTGCAATAGCGCCTTGCACAGATTCGTTATCTAGGATTTATATTGGCAAGCGGTATCCATCAAATTACATCCCCCTTCTTCGTAGGCTCCAGAGGGACCCAAAATATATATCATGGATAGGCAATCTTAATACACTTAAAAATGAATGCTCCCACCAGGGTAGCAGTGCATGTCTTACAATCCTTTCAAACTTTATTTGGCCAATTCATCTGGGCAGGCAAAAAACAATGGTTGAGACATTTGATTTGATCTAAACCAACAGACAGCGACAGCCTCGGCCTCCCCTTGTTGCAAAACTATTACTACGCTACCCAATTGAGTCATATCTCCTGGCACTACCCACCTGGTATAAAACTATGTGTTGATATTGGAAACGCTCTATCCCCAGATTTGGGAGTACACTCCGTATAGCCCCCGTATACACTCCAAATAGCCCCCGTATTCACACCCAACTATTTTCACCCCTCTATCTACTTTACACTAACGATTTGAGATTCAATTAACATCCTACCCATCTCCCTTTATGCCTATATGGAGCTCTCCTTTATGTCCTCCATGGTGCTCAAACAGATGGATGGCATCTTGGCTTCTTCTTCTGGGGTGTTACATTTTTTGCACATTTCTGGTAACACTGTCCCAGCTACATCTGGAAACTTTGAGGAATGTTATAATCTTCCCTCTACTCTTCATTACCCACAGGTCTGTCATTTTGACCCAGTGCCTTCCCCATTTGAATGCCAGTGTTTGTACTCAGTGTGATGTAGTATCTCTGTGCTATATAACTCCATAACCCCAGATCATTCCCCTAAGGAAACTTTTTGAAGTAGCATGGGAGAGTGACCAAGTCTTTCTAGGCTTTTCAGTTTCAGGCAGTTCCGTTATGTCAAAGGACATCAATTTTTATCCTGTTTGGACAAACTATGCATCAATATCCACTCTGACGATATCTAATTATAGGGGTTTCTACACTGGAATTTCATAGATTGGTGATCAATTTCCCAAAATCTAATCCTGTTCCTGCCCAGTGGGTGTTTATTTTCATTAGAGTCAGTCTAGGTCTCATTTTGCATGTCATTCTTGAGAAAAATGGTGGCCTCCTTTATAAGGTTGTCCTTTCTTGGCCAAGCCTCGGATTCACAAACTGATCTTTTGGTTCCCTGCTTGCAGTGCGGCCAATTTGCTCCGAGGGTGTCCATCATTCTTGGTCTTGGCAAAGATGCTAGTGATGACAGTTGTCAGCCTCGCACTTGCTGCTTAGCCTACAGTGTTAGGGACTTACATGAAACACCAGGGCTAAACAGAGAGTCTGATAACGTTCAGAGAGACTACTTGAATGATTTGTGGTTACAAATATTTGACCCAACGCTCCCAGTCTTTTTCTTGTGGACATATGGGAAGTAGATTTTTTCAGTTAGCACATGGTTCACCAGAGGGAGTGGACATTGCAACTGGAGACCTTCAACATGATCTTGAGACATGAAGTTAATAGATAGACTTTACAACTGAATGTAATGTTACTTATTATTACCAGTTATTTATATAGTGCACACATATTACGCAGTGCATTAGAGATAATTAACCAGTCACATCAGTGCTTGCCCCAGAGGAGCGTATACATGCACTCATTCTAATCTTAATTTTGTTGGGAGCCAATTATCCCTCCATCCGATGCACCTCTGGGACCTTGGGTTCGGACGCAGTGCGCCTGTTAGAAAATAGTCATTTGCACCTAATGAACTCAATTATAACGCTCTTAAAGTGATCAGTGCACTACATTAGGACATACAAAGAGAGAATAATTAATTAAATCTGATTATTTTTCATTTTATTTATTAACCTCAAAGCAAGTACAACAAAAAATACTGAAATGTATAACCCGCCACCACATTGCCTTCATCTACAGCATCTACATCTTTTTGGAGATAGGCGGGGGGGGGGGGGGGGGGGGGGGCGAGGGATTTCTATTGATCATCATTTGAATCCACCACGGGCAAACCTACATATGTCCTCAAAATATCCACAACCTTTCTAATTTTCATTCATAAAAAATAAACAATTGTGATTAAAGTAAAGGGAAATACAATACAAACCTTCAAAAGTCAGACCAGTTCAGGCGTAATGGGCCTGAGAGGCCAGGAGGGAAAACTGGCTAGGGGGGTTTTGAACAGCACCTACAGATAGGAAGTTACTAGTACCACTTTCAGACCACACTCTGGACCCGGGTTATTGCTGTGTCCTTGTGTCTCCAACTCGGGTCGAGGTGTGGTGTGAAAGCGCCACTGTGAAAATTCCTGGGTTGAGCAACACTGCATTTCAACCCTGGTCTTGACCAGGGTTGAACACGGCTCTAACCCGGGTTGTGGTGCAGTCTGAAAGCTCCCTACCTAGGTTATTAAACACTGAATTCCTAAAACTCCGCTATTGGATGCTTCCTCTGTCTCCTTTAGGGCCAGATGTATCAACCTTCATAAGTGATAAAATGGAGAGTGATAAACAGCCAATCAGGTCCTACCTGTCATTTTTCAAACCCAGCCTGTTACATGGCAGGTAGGAGCTGATTGGCTGCTTGTTTATCACTCTCCATTTTATCACTTTTTGAAGCTTGGTATATCTGGCCCTCTGAGGTCAGTGGCAAGAGCCCAGAAAAACAAGCAGCACACTGCAGAGCACACGTCTGAGGCAGCATTCCGGCAGTAACACAGCCATGTCCTCAGTTTGGTCCGATGAGGTGGTGAGGGAATAGCTGAATATAAGGGGGGAGGAAGAAATGCGCAGACAAATAACATGAACAGTAAAAGATGTGGTGGTTTACAAAAAATAGCTAAAACAGAGGCTCTCCCCTTGCGCAAATATAGGCATCGCTCAGTATTCCTCTCAGCTCCTCACTTTTGTTTCCTTTGTGACGTCATGTTTGTAAGCCTGAAAAAAAAGTCCACTTTTAATTACACTAATAGGTTTTGCTGTGCTGACCCAGGTCCAGTGTGAAATCGGCCAACCAGGGAATAACCCGGGTTGAAGTGCAGTGTGAAAGTTGTGTCAAAAAGGAGTCTGACCCAGGTCGCAGCATGGATGGACCCATGTTCAAAATACAGCGTTGGACACAGGGTTTGCGGTCTGAAAGCAGTATAGGAGGGACAGGCTCCTGCACCCCCTTGGGGTGGAGAGGGGAGTGAGAACAGCTTTGCGGTGTCGGTTGGGCCTGCTGCACCTGACTGAGGGTTAACCTGAGGTATTTTGGGGGATTGTGGGAGGAAACCGGAATACCCAGAGGAAACCTACACAAGCACTATGAGAATATACAAACTCTGCACAGTTAGGGCCATGTTGGGAATCGAATCTGTGTCTAAACAAAGACCCATTTTTTTCTACAGTCTGATTTGGCTTACTAGACTTTAATAAGCATGGAACTTAAAGCCAAGAATCTTGTTCAATCACCCTGACAATGCTTAAGGCCTGGTAGCCAGCTACTGGAAAAATCTACTGCCGCATCTAAATGGAAAAAAATATTTGCTGTGGACGCAGGGAAGTTTCATCATTTTTAAGTCCTTTGTACAGACCTTTTTCCCAAACATTTATTTCTGGTCTGTACCTCCTTGGCACTTTAATTTGGTTTTGGAGGCTTTGGAAACCAATGGAGTTGGTCGAGCTGCAATTTCCTTTACAGTTGTGGTCTTGTTTGCCAACACCGTAGCCAGAGTTGTGTTTAGGGAATATGAATCTTCTTTGTTATTTTTCCATTCTGCAGACTTGTTTATCCTTTTAACCTAAAGTTGTGTCTGGTGTCCATTTAAATCAAAAAAGGTCGACCCAGTCACGCAAATCCTCCTTAATGTAATTCTATGGTGGAGATTTATTCTAGAAGTTTTAGCTATTTAAGTGTTTGCTCCATATGCCCAACGCATAGCTAACGTAGTACCAATATGGAAGAATGGTAGCAAAACTAACCCTGTGAATTATATATAGTGGTCAACCTTACATACATTGTGCGGAAAATATGAGAAGGAATAATAGGAGATAGTATCCAAAATTTCTTAGAACAGGAGAAGTTTATAAGTAAGGCTCAGCATGGGTTTGTCAAAAATAGATCAGGTCAGACTAATTTAATTAGCTTTTATGAGAAAGTCAGTAGGGGGTGTACTTAGGAAAATCTGTTGCTGTAATACTACTTGATTTCGCTAAAGCTTTTGAACCGGTTCCTCATAAAAGGTTATTTAATAAAACTAGGTAATTTAGGGTTGGGAGATAAAATTTGTAATCAGATTAAAAACTGGTTGCACAATCGAACAGAGTGGTGGTAAATGGCATACATTCCAACATGTGTAAGGTCCAAAGTGGAGTCCCACAAGGTTCAATATTGGAACCCACTCTGTTAAATATATTCTTTAATGATCTAGGAAGTGACATAGTGACTAAAATTGCAATATTTGCAGACGACCCAAAATTGAGTAAGGAAATTAACTCCGTAGAGGAGGTGGACACACTACAAAGTGACTAAATTAAACTGGAAAGGTGGAAAATGCAGTTTAACATTGAAAAATGTAAAGTAATTTATTATGGGAACAAAAGTGAACAAGCTACTTATAGCCTAAATGGAGTTATAGGGAATTCTGCTGTATACAAGGACTTGGGGTCATCATAGATGATAAATTGGGTAATAGTGCACACTGCTCAAGTGCAGCAGCAAAACCAAACCGGGCACTGGCATGCATTAAAATGTGATATTGCCTCTTTACAAGGCATTGGTGAGACCACACTTGGAATATTGTGTTCAGTTCAGGGCATAAATTAATTGGAACAGGTACAGAGAAGGGCAACTAAGCTAGTAAAAGGTCTTGAATCACTAAAATACAAAGACTGAATTAAGAAGAAGATTCTTCACCATTAGAGCACTAACATTCTGGAACTCCTTGCCGGTGGAGAGATTACAGCAAAACTGGATGCGTTTTTGGCCACTAAGGGAATCCTATAGATATGACGGTACTTATGTAATATCTGGGCTCCCGGTTTTCTTATGAGACCGTGTCCCCTCGCGGGGCTCGCTGCGCTCGCCACGCTTCGGGCACGGTGGCTCGCTGCGCTCGCCACACTATATAAAATCAACTCCATGCGTAGTTGGATAGTAGGGGTATGAAAAAATGGGGTGCATTTAACATGGGAGCCCAGATAATACATAAGTACCGATATGACTTACCCAAGTCAGTAGTTACAAGTCAAATAGGTTGAACTCAATGGACTAACATCTTTTTTTCAACCTTAATTACTAGGTTACATTCAAAAGCAGCTAGTATTAACCACACATTCAAAAATAAATATTTGCACCGCTTGTATTTTAACATGATTTTTTCAGATACATAGTTACTCGTTCATTCTTACTTTATTCCCAAATCAGAATCAGGCCTATAGTGTGGACCCAAATCAGAATCAGGCCTATAGTGTGGACCCAAATCAGAATCAGGCCTATAGTGTGGACCCAAATCAGAATCGGGCCTATAGTGTGGACCCAAATCAGAATCAGGCCTATAGTGTGGACCCAAATCAGAATCGGGCCTATAGCGTGGACCCAAATCAGAATAAGGCCTATAGCGTGGACCCAAATCAGAATCGGGCCTATAGTGTGGACCCAAATCAGAATCGGGCCTATAGCGTGGACCCAAATCAGAATCGGGCCTATAGTGTGGACCCAAATCAGAATAAAACCTATAGTGTGGACCCAAATCAGAGCCATTTGTTCTGGACAGACTAATTGAGTGTACTTTGTTCTGCCTCCTGTAGATGTGAACAGGAAATGCTGGTGTTTTACCACAAAAGGAATGCATGCGGCAGGACAGGCTGAGATCATTATCCTCCTCCAGTGTCTGCCCGATGAGAAGCGGCTTCCCAGGGACCTGTTCAGTCACTTTGTGGAGCTCTACCAGGAGGCCTTGGCAGGTAAGAGGTATATTCTTGGAATTCAGTTGTAAGTAGGATATAGCATGTTCTTATATATCATATTTCGATCTACTATACTGAATTGTTAATGGTATGCAGCTCCTTGCCCTGGGCACATGAGAAGTATTGTCTGCTCATGGTGGAGTACATCTTATGTTCGTTATAATGTTTACTTCATTTCATCTTAGGTAACATGGTGGGGAACTTGGGCCACTCGTTTGTGAGCCAGAGTTTCCTTGGCAGTAAGGAGCATGGAGGATTTCTGTATGTCACCCCCACGTACCAGTCCCTGCTAGACCTGGTTCTTCCTGCACAGCCCTATCTGTTTGGAATACTCATCCAGAAGTGGGAGACCCCGTGGGCAAAGGTTTTTCCGATGCGTCTCATGCTACGCCTGGGGGCTGAGTACCGATGTAAGATTTAATGAATTACTTATTTCCAGATTATTCACTTCTTTACCATTACGATGATTAATGTGTTGCTTGCACTGTGAGACTCAAGGCCTATTCAATTGTTTAATAGCTCATGATCTCCTGTTCAAATGGATAGGAGATCATAGGGTGATATTCAATTAAAAAATTTTATTGCAATCATTATGAATAGCCACGCATATCTGCTAAACCCGAACAAACTAATGGTTCAGCACTGGAACGCGTGACATTTCCTGCTTTACAGCTTGCCACACCTGGGGGGTAGCGAGCTGAAATGTTTGTTCGCCCACCGTCAAAAACAATTGAATACCAACAGCGGGCTTGCACGGGTGGTAACAATTGAATCCTGCCCTTAAGGTCCCCATACGCCGTACAATTCTTGTATACAACTTGGACTAGATTGCGTCGCATGAGATGAAATCTAGTACAAAAACTTGTGCTGCACATACTTTTTGAGCTGTGTGATGAGATATGTAATGGGAGCTCGCATCTTATCGCAACCAGCAATTGTAATGTGTATGGGCACCTTTAGTCTAGATTCTCTGGCGTTGCTTGCAGTTATAATGGCATAAGCTAGTATTCATGGCAGTTGCAGAGATGGGGCTACAGTGCCATTTGAAATTCAATGAGAGTCATCACACCAGCTGTCACCCCAGACACTTCCAGATATCGCTGACTGGGACCCACTGGCAGTTAGGGCAAGATGTATTAAAATACATCACCGCCCTACTATCGCATCATAATATTTATTTATTAAGTTTCTTATATAGCGCACACATATTTTTGCAGCGCTTTACAGAGAATATTTGAACATTCACATCAGTCCCTGCCATAGTGGAGTTTACACTCTATATTCTCTACCATATATACACACACAGAGACATTCTAGGGTTATTTTTTTTTAAAGCCAATTAACCTACCAGTATATTTTTGGATTGTGGGATGGAATCCATGACCTCAGTGCTGTGAGGCAGTAATGCTAACCATTACACCGTCCGTACTGCCCCGTATATATAACACATGGTGGGGATAGAACCCATGACCTCAGTGCTGTGAGGCAGTAATGCTAACCATTACACCGTCCGTACTGCCCCGTATATATAACACATGGTGGGGATAGAACCCATGACCTCAGTGCTGTCAGGCAGTAATGTAACCATTACACCGTCCGTACTGCCCCGTATATATAACACATGGTGGGAATGGAATCCATGACCTCAGCGCTGTGAGGCGGTAATGTAACCATTACACCGTCCGTACTGCCACGTATATATAACACATGGTGGGAATAGAACCCATGACCTCAGTGCTGTGAGGCAGTAATGTAACCATTACACCGTCCCTACTGCCCCGTATATATAACACATGGTGGGGATAGAACCCATGACCTCAGCGCTGTGAGGCAGTAATATAACCATTACACCATCCGTACTGCCCCATATATATAACACATGGTGGGGATAGAACCCATGACCTCAGCGCTGTGAGGCAGTAATATAACCATTACACCATCCATACTGCCCCGTATATATAACACATGGTGGGGATAGAACCCATGACCTCAGCACTGTGAGGCAGTAATGTAACCATTACACCGTCCGTACTGCCCTGTATATATAACACATGGTGGGAATAGAACCCATGACCTCAGAGCTGTGAGGCAGTAATGTAACCATTACACCATCCGTACTGCCCTGTATATATAACACATGGTGGGAATAGAACCCATGACCTCAGCGCTGTGAGGCAGTAATGCTAACCATGACACCATCCGTACTGCCCTGTATATATAACACATGGTGGGGATAGAACCCATGACCTCAGCGCTGTGAGGCAGTAATGTAACCATTACACTGTCCGTACTGCCCCGTATATATAACACATGGTGGGGATAGAACCCATGACCTCAGCGCTGTGAGGCAGTAATGTAACCATTACACCGTCCGTACTGCCCTGTATATATAACACATGGTTGGGATAGAGCCCATGACCTCAGTGATGTGAGGCAGTAATGTAACCATGACACCATCCGTACTGCCCTGTATATATAACACATGGTGGGAATAGAACCCATGACCTCAGTGCTGTGAGGCAGTAATGCTAAACATTACACCGTCCGTACTGCCCCGTATATATAACACATGGTGGGGATAGAACCCATGACCTCAGCGCTGTGAGGCAGTAATGTAACCATTACACCGTCCGTACTACCCCGTATATATAACACATGGTGGGAATGGAATCCATGACCTCAGCACTGTGAGGCGGTAATGCTAACCATTACACTGTCTTAATACGTTTGAAAATGCGCTAAACCCCTGAAAACTGGTAGTTTTATCGCATTTTTACCTTAGTACATCCCGCCATTAGTGTGGTTCACTAATCTGAATTTCAGACTGCAGTATTATTATTTATTTCCAGTTATTTATATAGCGCACATGTATTCGGTAGCACTGTACATAGAATATTTGAACATTCCCATCAGTCCCTGCCATAGTGGAGTTTACAATCTATATTCTCTACCATATGTACACACACACAGACATTGTAGGGTTAGTGTTGTAGCCAATTGACCTACCAGTATATGATTGGATTAATTATGGACTTTTGATTATTTTAACGTTAAAGAGTTTTTTGTACCTTGTAACACAATAAGCCTCTTTGTCCCGGTTTCTTTCATTATGTTATTAGCATTAATAGGCTTCTCTGCACAATTTCTGTAATGAATACTTTGTGCTAAGATATGAACAGCTTATAAAAGCCTTGCAGTGTCTGGCCTGCACATTCGCTGCTTTTCCAATGGATTTAGACTAATGCCACCAGGTTGCAGCATCATTCTTATTTAAAAACTATCAGGCAATTCAATTGCTGGTGAAGGGTGCAAAGGCCGTTGCTGTGTTAAAACAAGATTGGGCTGCCGTACAGCGCGGATATTGTACCGCTGATTTGGGTGAAGTGTTTGTTGGCTGTTGGATTCTCTCACTTACAGATGGAGCCCGCCTCGTCTGGCGGTCGGATCGCCAGCACCCGGAAGGGAATGCGCCTGCACGAGACCCTCTTGCGTCCCCTTCCGATGAAGCTCCCCACCACCTCCCTGCATGCACCCCCCCCAAAGCCTGCCCATCTTCCTCTGCCGAAAAATTGGGATGCGTGTGAGACGCTCACGTGTCCCAATCAAATGTAGCGCCTCTCCACTGGCGATGCCCATCGCGGAACGCTCCATCTGTATGCTAAACTCTATTTGTCTATAACGCATTTTATGGGGAATAAAACCTGAGAAGTTGAGGTGGATAAAAGGGCCCTGAAACATTGGCGCACTTATTACTGCCCCTTTTCATTCAGACGCTTGTGTATTTAGTGTGTTTATCTGTCCATAGCCAAGACGGCGCACAATCAGAGGGGCAGATGTATTAAGCCTGGAGATAGAGTGGAGATAAAGCACCAGCCAATTAACTGTTTTTGAAAATTACTGCTGGGAGTTGATTGGCTGGAGCTTTATCTCCAGTTTCTCTCTTCTCCAGGCTTAATACATCTGCCCCACTGTTAATAAAGTAGTTTATTTAAGCCGACGTCTTCATCAGGGTGTAACCGATATAAACAGTGATAAAACCTACCTTTATATAAGGACATAAGACCTAGTTTTTGTTGCCACAGCCCGGGGGTCGCAGAGGGCGTGACGTCATGGAAGGGTTGTGACATAAGGCGTGTGGACATAATGCATGGTAACAAGAGACACATATACAAACACACTGTGCCAGTTACTTTGTATAACTTTTGGCATTTAAAATCCAGTGGAGGCAGAAAAACACTTTTTAAACACATACAGTTAATGCCCCTTTCAGACCGCACTTTTAAAACGGTAAATTGCCGTTTTTTTACCGTTTTAAAACGGTAATGTGTGCGGTCTGAAAGGTCCAGTCCCACTTAACCGGTTAGAAAATGCAGTTTTTTCTAACCGGTTAAAATGCAGGGTCCTACCCGTTTCTGAACCGGTATTTTAGCCAAAAAATCGGCTCAGAAACGGTATTTAGGACCCAGCCAATGAGCTGGGTCCTAAATTCAGCACAGTGAATACTTAATGAGCGCTCATTAAGTATTCACAGCACTGGAGCCCCCCCCGCGCGTGTCGACACCCCCCGCGCGCGTGTCGACGCCCCCCCGCGCGTGTCGACGCCCCCCCGCGTGTCGACCCCCCCCGCGCGTGTCGACGGCCCCCCCGTGTCGACTTACCCCGTGCCGGTATCTCCGTTGTGGTTCCCGGCACTGCAGCTCAGTATGCTCGGAAAGCACTTATGAAAAAAGTGTCTTTCAGAAAATGGCTGCCCCCATACGGAAGACAGTTTTTTTAAACTGGGTTTCCTATGGGGCAGCCATTTTCTGGAAGACACTTTTTTCATAAGTGCTTTCCGAGCATACTGAGCTGCAGTCCACAACGGAGGTACCGGCACGGGGTAAGTCGACACGGGGGGGGGGCGCCGACATGCGGGGGGGTGGGGGGGGCGTCGACACGCGCGGGGGGCGTCGACACGCGCGGGGGGCGTCGACATGCGCGGGGGCGTCGACATGCGCTCGGTCGACACGCGAGGGGGGGGGAGCTGCACGGAGGGGAGTGCTGAAGGCTGCACTGGCTTTAACCCTGTATTTGGAAAGTTTCCAAAAACGGGTCTGCCAGTGTCAAAAAATCGGCACTTAAACGGTAATATACCGTTTAAGTGCTGCGGTCTGAAAGGGGTTTTATCTGGCAGACCCGTTTTTGGAAACGTTTCCAAATACAGGGTCAAAGCCAGTTATGCGGTCTGAAAGCAGCATAATTGCGGTTAAACAGAGAATTATACTATGTACCTAACTTATCCTGGTAAATACAGCCCAGTCTGCCCACAATGTAGTGGGTTGAATCATTCTGTCTCCTCAAATTTACTAAGCTTGGCCTATCCGATGAGGACACAATCTTTGAAAAATAAACCCCAATTATCAAGTTTTATGACTTCTGCAGTATAATTTCCACACAAGTATGTTGTCTTTACTGTTTTATTTCTCTTAGTGTACCCGTGTCCACTGTTCAGTGTGAGATTCAGGAAGCCTCTGTTTGGGGAGACTGGTCACACCATTATCAACGTCCTAGCTGTGAGTATCCTCATCTGGCTGACATGCAGAGTTTGTATACATTGTTCCCTTACATATTTGTCTGTTATTTCTCTGCTTGTTTGTCCGGTATGCATTTGGACACTGTTGGACTGATTTGGACAAACCAATGTGAGGTGCCTTGATTGAGTTCAGATTAGGTTCATGGCCACTAAGACCCCCACTCCTGACCTTGTTGGGGGTCCAAAAAGGGGTCTGACCACTACACAAAGTGGGTCAGGGAAGCAAGATATGGCAAACATAGAGGGGGTATAGGACATGGGGTTTAGGAAAATAATGTGGCCTTGATTGAGTTCAGATTAGGTTCATGGCCACTAAGACCCCCACTCCTGACCTTGTTGGGGGTCCAAAAAGGGGTCTGACCACTACACAAAGTGGGTCAGGGAAGCAAGATATGGCAAACATAGAGGGGGTATAGGACATGGGGTTTAGGAAAATAATGTGGCCAGATCCGTGAGCCAAACACAGGCTCCTGGATCTGTCAGGCACACCATGGGCATGGAGAAGAATGTTCAGGGCCTATCTTCTACATAATTGAACATATCTATCACCCCCCCCCCCCCCCCCCCCCCCCCCCCAGCAGTGTGTTTGTATATGCATATGTTCAATTATGTAGAAGAGAGGCGTTCTGGAATTTTAGATTAAAAACTTTAGTTCCCCAGGGTCTCAATGACCCCATTGAGATGAATAGTATATAGGAAACATCGTAGGTCATGTAGGGTGTAATTGGGTCATGTTTTTTATATATACATTATATGTATATAATTAATTATTTATGATTTATTATGTTCTCATTTTTAAATTCTATTAATATATATGTAATATATTTGATAAATGCTGTGAAAAGGGTGACAATTTGATTGATTAGGAAGTGAGGCAACTGAGTATAATAAAGGCTAATAAAATGTTACTATGAGGCTATGGACGAATGTAAACACCGGGTGTGAAAACGAGGCTTAGAATAAATATTAAAAAGAGGCTTGAAATATATAGAAAGGAGAAAGAAAAATGGCCGCAGAACTAATCTTATTGGCTCATGAAAACAAGGCTTGGAATGCGGAAATAAAGATGGCCACCGCAATCTATAAATATCAGGAGTGAGAACGAGGCTTGGGACGCAAATGCGGAAGTTCGCAGATGAAAATCCCTGCGAACGGTCACAGCATAAAAGGCAAAGGCAGACGCTGTTGGGTATCCATCTGAGGAAGCCGCCGAGTAATCGCAAGGCGGGGAAACACGTATTGGAGCCCGCCCGGTGAATAGTATCCAGTGACACTGCTGAATTTACATTGTGTCTACCCCAGGATTGGGGGATCCCTCTCTGCAGGAGCCAATAAGGATACAAATACTTGGACACTACTACCTGGAGCAGGTCCCCTCAAAGGACCATACATCATTTGCTCAGATAAAGGGAACGTGGTATATATTTAAATATCTTAACTCCAAGAGCTCTGCAGTACGATACAAATGGGACTGGTAACTATCGTTCAAATGCCTCTGATATAAACTGAACACTATATAGCAGTGGTTCCCAAACTGTGTGCCTAGGCTCCCTGAGGTGCCTCGGGATACTGGCAGGGGTGCCTTGGATTAGTGGTCTAGAGGCAATTGAAATTATTTAAGGTCATTGTAAAAGTCAAAAACATTGCTGGTGGGCTACCAATAATAAAATATGTGGACAAACAGAAGCTAACCCTGTCCCTTACCCATAAATAAACCCATGTATGACATACAAATCAATTTTTGGACTAGGGGTGCCGTGAAAAAAATTCTGATGCTCTAGGGTACCGTGATTTTAAAAAGTTTGGGAACCACTGCTATATAGTATCTGAAAGCCTCAATAGATAAATCTACTCAGCCTCACTGCACAACCAGCAGAGGTACACAATTCCTCTGACAGGAGGCTGCAGCTTACCCAAAAGGAATAATTATATATAACACCAGCGCTCTTGTGTGGCCTTAGGGTTCTTGGGTTACTTTTTTGTCTTTATTCTTAAGTGTACTGTTTATCAAATGTAATTCACTAAGGGGCCCATTTATTAACATTATTTTGACTAATATAACGTGAAAAGTGGTGTTTTCGCACCCTTCTAGAATTATTTTAGTTTCACTTAAATCTACTAAAGAGGATTCGCAAAATTCTCCTCCAAAACCCAATTTATGGCATTTGTTTTAGAAAGCATATTGCATGTCCCATAATTGTAATGCGAAATGTGAGAGCGGCTTCCGATATTATCACCAGCATCAGATGGTGGATAGAGCTGGAGTGGCTGTGTGTGTGTGTGTGTGTGTGTGTGCGTGTGTGTGTGTGTCTAGGCAGGGACTAGATAACAGTGCAGCTCCGTCCCACACCCCCTCTCCTGCAGTGGATCATAAATCACAGGAGCTCTGAAATAGCGCTGTCTATGTGAACACCAAAGTGTTCCATCTAAACATCTGTCTGGGGTGCTTAATACAGTAGAAGTGTTTCATTGCCTACTGCTCTACTTTTTTATATGTACACTTGCTGCCATTGTTTTTTTCATCTTTGGCTGGCTTCTCCAGGAGTCCCTGCTTCCTCTTCTCCCTGCAGCTGGGTATGCGCAGCCACAACAAGTGATAACATTTGCGAGAGGCAGGGAGATACATTTGCAGGGACAGAGCCTTTTCGCAAGCTTTGTCCAGGCATGTGAATAAGAATACATTCTTGCAATTTAACGGTAAATTGCGATGCGAATTTAGGCATTATTATCACCTAGTAATCACAATTTATTTGTGATCTTTAATAAATGGACCCCTAAGTGTGTTGTTATTATTATACTGAATTATAAAACCGTTTCAATACAATTTTTGGTTCTTGTGTAATAGCACAGCGCCCGGTTACTCTACGTTTTCAGCATAGGCTAAGCTACGCTGTCAGCGTAGCCCACCGGTTGCCTAGCGTAGTGACTCCGCGGCAGCATGGTTCTGTCCCCGGCATCCATGGCAAGCCTATTGAGTGCCTCTCACACAGCACTGGTAACCGCCAGATCCCCTGCGCTGGCCGATGCCGGTGGAGAGGGGATCATGTGGGCGCCGGTGGAGAGACGCTCCAGCTTTCTGAGACGGAGGTGCGTCTCAGTAATTATTGTGGCAGAGTACGACAACCCTGCCCATGTCTGCTTCAGGGAGAGCCACCTTTTTAAACCTCCACTATCCACGCAAGCCCAAAGCATGGCGAGAGCAGCGAGCCCTGCGTGGGGACGCATTACGCCCCCCCGACCTGTTAATACCCCTACGTGGAGTTGATTTTATAAAGTGTGGCGAGCGCAGAAAGCCACCGAGCGGAAAGCATGACGAGAGGACGCAAATTACTTTACATGTATTCAGCGTCCCCTTGCGGGGCTCGTTGAGCTCACCACACTTTATAAAATTGACTCAACGTCAACGTGGATAGTGGGGTTATGAACAGGTCAGGGAGACGCGTAACGCGTCCCCTCACGGGTCTCTCCACGCTTTGGGCTGGCGTGGATAGTGGGGGTGTTTCAGGAACACATATCTGACAGGGATGCTGACTACATTGGCCACTGGGAACACTACGCTACTTCTGCCTGACAACGCTGGCCGCGCGAACACTACGATGATTCTGACAGGGCCACTACACTAACTACGTAACGGGCGCCGTGCTATTACACAAGTACCTAATTTTTAAACACTGATATATCCAGCATTATGTTTAACCTAATTCCTTTCTTTTCTCACCTCTCGATTGTGTGCTTATTGTTAAGGATTTCCGAAACTACCAATATACATTGCCGGTGGTCCAGGGGTTGGTGGTGGATATGGAAGTCCGAAAAACCAGCATCAAAATCCCCAGTAACCGATACAATGAGGTAGATGTCAGCAATTCTTGCTTTGGACAGTTTTGTAGAAATAGTTTTAGCATTTCAATATATCATTAATTTCTTGTTTATTTGTTTTATGGTCTCTGACATAAATCTCGATATTTTCTATTGTAGTGGAAATTTCCAGTCTTCCATAATGTTTCTGATATTTCCCGTTTTTCACTTCATAGACCATAACACTGTAACATCCAATTACAGCTTGCTTATATTCACAGCACCACAACAACAAAGGATTTTCTGGTGTTTAATAGGCATTAACCTACTAAACACAGACTTATAGAACACATTTATGCAAATGTGGGAACCACACTGAGTCAACAATTAAAAAAAAACTTTTTAATTGGCTATAAACACAATGAAAAAAAATCACAATAATGTAAAAAAAATAGCAAATTGATAAATACAATAAATTTTGCCTGAGCCACTTGTTCCTATTAAGCCTGATGGTGCAGTTTAGCATTCATAAATGCATGGAAGGGTGTGGGGTGGGTCTCCGGAGGTATTTATAATTACTGAACTGGTCGCCACAGAATAGGAGAGGATGGATATCTCCTTTTAGATGCTGCAGTCCAATATGCTCCTTCTTTGAGAGAAGCCGGTTTTCAAATACGTGTTGTATACTTGGAAAGGCAACCCCGGTAATTTTACTAGCCACAGACACTACCCTCTGAAGGGATTTGTGATCAGCGGCAGAGCAGGAGCACGCCACAATACCGTAAGTGAGAACACACTCGATGACACTAGTGTAAAAATTCACCAAGGTTCTCCTACACATACCAGCCAATCGTAGTTTCCTAAAAAAAAAATATGCTGGTGTGCCTTTTTTGTAACCGTATTTAGTGTTCATTCTAGCACCCGCCAACTTTGAAAACCCATGCAGCTCCTCTTCCCTGCCTGGGGTGTCGCTGTCTGCTCTAGTGCTTCTAGCACAGTGTGGTCTGTATATCAGCACTGATATGCAAAAGAGACCTGTTCTAAAAACACCACAGCAGACAGCGACACCCCAGGCAGGGAAGAGGAACTGCATGGGTTTTTAAATTTGGCGGGTGCTAGAATGAACACTAGTATTTATATGGGTACTCCATAGGAAGTCTTTAGCCATATTTATACCCAAAAATCTACACACACACAGATGGATAGATACATTGTTTCATGCACAAAGTTTATATACTGTGCAATACAGATTCAAATGAAGCAATGTTACAACTAAGCATGTATTTCATGATAACAAAAATGGAAGCCGTATTGTAACGTGTATTTGAAACCTTAGATGCACGACTCCCGTGGTGTAAGCGCATGGGGTTTTGATCGATCATAATATATCTACACATTGTCAGATGCCATGTGTACCCTGCCTCGACAAAATGCCGGGAAACTGGCTGATCACTGCTACCTTTCTCCAAAGCAATTTTAATGGAGGATGTATGAACGGCCATTTGTTCATGTAGTATTTCCCACATAGCAGGTAATTAGATATATTATAAATCTGGCATGATATTATCTCAATCCTGTGTGGAGGATTCAAACTAGATGTGGCAGTTAAAGACCTACAGGTCATACAGTTTACACCAGTGATTTTCAACCTTTTTACCTTGCGGCACACTAAATACAAATTTTATATTGCCAAGGCACACCATGAGATCCCCACAGGGCAAAACATATTGGCCCCCAGAGGAGAAATAAAAACCTATTGGCCCCAACAGGGAAAAAAACAAACAAACACACTTGTACCCACAGGTAACAAAAATAAAATACATTGGCCCTTTACATGAAAAGAAGAGACCAGTAAACAACGGTTGAACTGGTGGTAGCTGTAAACTGGTTTGGGCATCTCCAGATTTGGGGGCACCCTTGAGAACAGCTCAAGGAACGCTAGTGTGCAACGGCACAGTAGTTGAAAAACACTGGTTTACACACTTGAAACAGCCAGGTCTGGAAGACAGAAACACCCTCTGGATACTGCTTACTCTCCAATTATGTATTTCTAGGCACCGCCATAGCTCTATCGTTTCATTTTAACAATAATTTTTTTTACAATCATAACCTTGTATTTTACATTTTCCAATCATTCTATTAATGTGATGTTCCGCTACCTTAGCCTAACTACAGATCCTTTTAGCTCGTACAAATTATGAATACAGTGAACTATACTCTTTGGATGGAAGCTGGTTGCATGGAACATCATTTTCTATCTGTAGGCTTACTAAAAAAGGGATGATGGACACTTCAACATCTAAAAATTGTATCGTTTTAGCATTAATTTAATTGGACATTCACTGCTGTTATTTGTGTTGATGAACTGAACAAACTGCTGTTCGGTACCCTGCCAAATGACTAAATGTTGTCTATATAGCATGAAAACATTTTGATATGGCGTGAAACTGTCTTACCACAGAAAAGGTCCATTCTGCAACCAGCATATAGAAACATAGAATTTGACGGCAGATAAGAACCACTAGTCTGCCCCTTTTTTAAACATGTTACCTCAAACCATATTAGGCGTTAGCATACGATGGGGCCACATTGGACCCCATCGCACAGCCTGATGTTTGGAGGTATCACCTCCCATCATCAGAAAAAAATTCCATGTTAATACAAAATTTAGTATTTCTAAAACACTTGGTTCTGGTCCATTATACAGAGGATTGTCAACTATCAGGGACCGGACCGAACCACAGGTACTCCATTTTTGCTGGGTATAATGGTGTACAAGCTTGAAATATGAAATATCTATGCTACAAAGGAAGCAATCAGATCGTAACTCATTCATTTCTGCTAATGAATTAAAAAAGCACGTTGTATCTTTAATGTGACCCGCACTATTAATATTGCAAGGCTGCACAAGTGTATAAAGTTAGGTAGAAACTACCTAAAACAGTGATCCCCTTGGGCAACGTATACAGCAAGTGGACCACCAGGCACTGGAGTACCAGTGCACTACACAATTCCTGTGAAATTACACCATTATCAGAAGCGGATGGTGGCTGGTACCCTGTAGGCAGGTATTTCTGTCAGTGGGCTTAAAGAACATAGAGCTTGTGAGCTGTCCAGTGGCTGATTGCACGATCTTAACGTCCAGGTAGTGTACACTTTCAAAACTGCAATCATAGGTTAATTTAATCGGGCAATCAAATGAATTCAGCGTGTTCATTAGTGTTGCAAAGGTTTCTTCAGAGCCCTTCCATAGCAGGAATATATCGTCTATATAACGTGTGTATCCTGCGATCTGATTCGCAATCTTGGGGTCAGAAAACGACTTCTTCTCAATTTCAAACATGTAAACATTTGCAAAACTAGGAGCGACACAAGATCCCATCGCACACCCGGCTCGTTGGATGTACATGTTGCCGTTGAACAGAAAGTAGTTGCGTGTCAAAGTCAATTCAAGAAGATGTAGAAACAAGCTCAAGTCTGGGCCATCATACTGCAGATTGTCAGTCAAGAAACATCTCACAGATTGAAGACCAGCTGTTTGCGGAATGCTGGTATACAGACTTGCTACATCTATGGTACAGAGTAGTACTTTTTCTTGCACCGTTGACCATGTCTGTAATTTTTTCAAAAAAGTGGTGGTGTCTTTTAGAAACCTGGGATGAGCTTGAATGAGTGGCTGCAGATAATGGTCCAAGAATTTCGAGATGTCATAATACAGGGAGTCCTGTGCTGCAATAATAGGTCTGCCCGGTGAGGTGACTGGGTCCTTATGCATTTTGGTGATAGTGTACCAGAGCATCTCGGACTGTCCCAGTGATGGTATGGGTCATTACCGCATTCTCCAATATGGAGTCCAATTCTTTTTTGAAGAGGTCGGTAGGATCTTTGTCCATTTTGTGGTAAACCTGGGTGTCCGACAATTGTTGTTCAATTTCAGCGATGTATGAGCTGAGGTTCTGGATAACCACGCCTCCTCCCTTATCCGCGGGTCGTATGATTATATCCTTATACTCCCCCCAGGTCGCTGCGAGGCAGTGAGATTGTTTCTGCCGGATTTCAAATATCTGTTTTTATCATTGATGGTATTGTCCATGAAGTCGGTGAAACATTGTAGTCAGCGTATTTCTTTTGCATTGAAAGTTTCTGAGTGACATCCCCTTCCACATGTATACATCTTTACTTTGGATGCGCACCAGAACAAGCTGTGTATGCTATTGAGAGTGCAAGACCCTTGGATACAAATAAATTTGATGTGGCCAACATCAATCGTCAAGGCACCTACCGCACTATTTTGCTACTTCACAAGACTTCATTTGTTTTTTGCACCCTGGTGATCTTTTTTGTCTTTTCGTGTATGTAATCGATCAATCTAAGATTGGTTGCAAGGGATGTCGGCAGCAGAGGAATCCTCCGGTTTTGTGAATGTAGTGTTACCTCTTGGGGAGGTCTTAACACATACAGATACCGAAGCTGAGAATATATTATTTAGCGACAAGCTAACGACTGCAGCGGGTGAGGATACAGCGCAACAACTTACAGCACAATTAATTCGACTAAAAAAGAAAGAGGTCGACTTCTACCTACACGGGGTGTCTTTGTCGGATTACCTTTCCCTGGTACTTTCAGTGTTACAGAAGTCACCCTTTGAACCAATGAGGTCTGCTGACATCAAGTTTCTGATGTGGAGGCTAACTTTTGAACTAGTAATTGCATCAGCTAGGAGAGTTCTAAGTTATCTTGTAAGCCTTTTCTGGTATTTCGTGATGATCGCTCCGTCTTGTGGAAAGTTTCTGCCAAAGGTGGTCTGAGATTTTCACTTGAACCAGGAGATTGTTCTTCAAGTGTTTAGTCCTCCTGAGGAGGCTACAAATAGGGACAGGTTGTCAAGGTTAGATGTGGTTTGCGCTTTGTGTGTGCAGAGTTCAACCTTTTCGTAAGATACACTGCTTGTGCTTTAGGATGTACTTGTTGGAAGTTGTTATGGGGAACTGCACTAATTATTGGGGATAATTGTCACACTAACTAGATAAAGTAGGGGATACAACTGATTTTAATTTGAAGGAGAATTCCTTATATTTTACATCACATAAACCTCTACCCTAGGGTTTTGGTTATAAAGGTGATGTTCAGTGGTGCACCCCCGTAATATTTAGCCAAAAAAAGGATGTACAGAAGAAAGGGTGGCCGGCCTCCAAGCAAACCATTGGTAGGTGGCTTAGGTCATTGATTGCCTTTGCCTACACCAGGGGTGGGGAACCTTTTTTGTAGCAAGGGCCGTTTGTATGGATAAAAAAACCTTCGGGAGCCATATGTAAAAATGTGTCTTACAATTTGTTCTGCTGCAGCCGTCAGTGTTCGGCTGCTGCTGCAGAATAGGTCTTACAGTGTTCGGCTGCTGCTGGTTGGAATATCGCGAGAACTACCGACCTCTCGCGAGATTTTCCCTGTACTTGACTCCCAGCAAAGCCGCTGGGTGGGCCACACAGACCGGCTATGGGGGCTGTATACGGCCCGCGGGCTGGAGGTTCCCCACCGCTGGCCTACACGAAGGTTCCAGCTAGAGATAATGCCCACACAGCAAGATCGGTTGCTTCCTCCTTGGTTTGTGCATCACAGGTCTTCAGCGGAGCAGTTATGCAGGGCTGCCACCTGGTCCTCTGTTCACATATTTACCAGATTTTACCGTTTCCATGAGTTCGAGTCTGAGGACAATTCATTTGGGCGAGCAGTCTTGTGTGCTGTGGACCTGAGCGTACCCTCTCAAAGGACCGGCTCTTGAACATCCCATGGTTAGCTATGTCACCAGGATGGACTATACCATTCAAATCCTTTACTCTGAGTCCATCCTTATGCTTAGTAAGTATTTACACTGTTTCATGTTATTTGGATTGTGCATATTAATATGTTCATGCCCTGCGCTGAGTAATTTATCCTAGTGGGCTCTTGAAGTTGAACTGGGGTATTCTGGGATGCAGCAGGGGAGGAGCCTGCCTCTAGGTGCCTTGGCTCCTCTGGACCTGACCACATCCCATGGTTGAGCTGTGTCACCAGGATGGACTCAGAGAAAAGGATCCTAACGGTAAGTTTTTACACAAAGCCTTTTATTGTGCAGATCCTAAGCTTGTGTGTTATGTTGTTAACTGTATAACATGCTGCTTCTCTGTCTGACCTTTCCCTCTTTCTGGGTCTCAGATGATGAAAGCCATGAACAAGTCTAATGAGCATGTACTTGCTGGGGGCACATGCTTTAACCAGAAGGCTGACTCTCACTTGGTGTGTGTGCAGAATGATGACGGCAATTACCAGACACAAGCCATCAGTATTCATAAGCAGCCACGTAAAGGTGTGATGACATCATTCCTTTGTCAGTGTTGTAGCAGAGCCGGCAGTGGATGCTGACATCACTTCTTCTGCTTTATTCCAGTGACTGGTGCCAGCTTCTTTGTCTTCAGTGGAGCACTCAAGGTGTCTTCTGGTTTCTTAGCAAAGTCCAGCATTGTAGAAGGTAAATGGGAAATCCATTTGAGAAATGTGTATGTCGTTCATGCTGTATCCTATGGATAGCGTTCATTCTAGCACCCTGCAGTTCCTCTTCCCTGCTTGGGGTATCATTGTGTGCTGTGGTGCTTTTAGTACACTCTGGTCTGTATATCAGTGCTGAGATACATAGCAGACTTTGCAAGATGCACCAAAGCAGAGAGTGACACCACATGCAGGAAAGAAGAACCGCAGGGTACTAGAATGAGGCGATTTGGAAATATTAGATCATTTGTTGTTACTGGTTGAATAAGCATACGTATATTGCTGTTAGAGCTGATACAGTATTGGGAGAAAATTGGGCTTAAATGGCTCAAAATACAAATCTCTGTTAAAGTGGCACAGAACCATAACTTCATCCAAGGGGATTAGACTGTCCATAAGAAATCAAAGTACAGACAATTCACATATTCTCTCCCATATGCAGAGTTGGAGAGCTCATACATCATTGTGTGAACTGGCGCCTGTCCTGTAGCCCTATACCAGGTGTAGATTCACCTATTTGCTGCAATGCTCTCATTGGCCACATCTACTGAATACTTCCTGCTTCCCTTTCAGAGTGCACTGTAATAGACCTGTGTGTCATTCTTATAATCTATAGCCTATTACATGGAATCACTGGTCTGCACACCCATTACATAGATTTAATGTATTGTAATAAAAGGTTAAACTGTATAAACAGTATTTCTTGCCTTGAATTGAGCATTGGTTAGCAGTTTTTTTTATACTATACAATTAATTTACATGAGAAACCGTTTAGATTTTGGGGAACAGAATGGGACCAGGTATTGCTGGGGTTATAGATGTTTGTTTACCAACAGCTTTCTGTATTTGCGGTTTGCATCCAAAGTGCTGTCCAGAGAAGGATTCAACCTTCCTAATCCAGTTCTCTCTGCGGCGCTATATAAGACGCTGTAACGGAATCTGCCGCGCTATATAAGGCACTGTAACGGATCTGCCGCGCTGTATAAGGCACTGTAACGGAATCTGCTGCGCTATATAAGACACTGTAACGGAATCTGCTGCGCTATAGAAGACGATGTAACGGAATCTGCTGCGCTATATAAGACACTGTAACGGAATCTGTTGCGCTATATAAGACGCTGTAACGGAATCTGCTGCGCTATATAAGACACTGTAACGGAATCTGCTGCCCTAAATAAGACACTGTAACGGAATCTGCTGCGCTATAGAAGACACTGTAACGGAATCTGCTGCGCTATATAAGACGCTGTAACGGAATCTGCTGCGCTATATAAGACACTGTAACGGAATCTGCCGCGCTATATAAGACACTGTAACGGAATCTGCTGCGCTATAGAAGACGATGTAACGGAATCTGCTGCGCTATATAAGACGATGTAACGGAATCTGCTGCGCTATATAAGACGATGTAACGGAATCTGCTGCGCTATATAAGATGCTGTAACGGAATCTGCTGCGCTATATAAGACGCTGTAACGGAATCTGCTGCGCTATATAAGACACTGTAACGGAATCTGTTGCGCTATATAAGACACTGTAACGGAATCTGCTGCGCTATATAAGACGCTGTAACGGAATCTGCTGCGCTATATAAGACACTGTAACGGAATCTGCTGCCCTAAATAAGACACTGTAACGGAATCTGCTGCGCTATAGAAGACACTGTAACGGAATCTGCTGCGCTATATAAGACGCTGTAACGGAATCTGCTGCGCTATATAAGACGCTGTAACGGAATCTGCTGCGCTATATAAGACGCTGTAACGGAATCTGCTGCGCTATATAAGACGCTGTAACGGAATCTGCTGCGCTATATAAGACGCTGTAACGGAATCTGCTGCGCTATATAAGACGCTGTAACGGAATCTGCTGCGCTATATAAGACACTGTAACGGAATCTGCCGCGCTATAGAAGACGATGTAACGGAATCTGCTGCGCTATATAAGACGATGTAACGGAATCTGCTGCGCTATATAAGACGATGTAACGGAATCTGCTGCGCTATATAAGATGCTGTAACGGAAACTGCTGCGCTATATAAGACGCTGTAACGGAATCTGCTGCGCTATATAAGACGCTGTAACGGAATCTGTTGCGCTATATAAGACGCTGTAACGGAATCTGCTGCGCTATATAAGACGCTGTAACGGAATCTGCTGCGCTATATAAGACACTGTAACGGAATCTGCTGCGCTATATAAGACACTGTAACGGAATCTGCTGCGCTATATAAGACGCTGTAACGGAATCTGCTGCGCTATATAAGACACTGTAACGGAATCTGCTGCGCTATATAAGACGCTGTAAATAAGATCAATGGGGTTATTCTATGTAACAATGGACTAATGCTGCTCTAACTCTATGGGGAATTTCAAGTGTTTTGTGCACTGGCAGCCACTAGATTTAAGTGTTGCTTTGTTTGGGCGCACATAGCCGACAGATCTGACATTACAGTTACGATATTGCATAATTCTGTTGGGCTGGTAACTGGTTTTCTATATTTCAATAGATTATATCTAAACAACATTGGATGGCAACCAGTGGCATAACGAAGAATGTTGCGCCCCTCCCTGATATCCCCCCTCTTCTTACCCCCTCACCACTGCATGATCTGCTGCTGTCTGCGGTCCATTGCTTCGACTGTTGATTTCAAATATCACTTGAAAAATGCCCTACAGCAGACCGTTATTTAGGATGCAAGAGGAGGCCACCGCCGCCTCCTCTAGTATTCTTAAGTCTGCTGTGAGAGGGCGGTCATTTTGTGAGGAGTATTTGCGTTGGGACTGCAGACAGGATCTCTGCTGGTCCCGGCAAGCTGGCAGCAACAGACTCAGCTACTGCCCCATTACCAGCAATAGCTTCCACAGACCCCACGGCTCCCAAACTTACCCAGCACCTCCAAGCCACCGCAGGGTCTGCAGAGCCATAGTTACGCCACTGATGGCAACTAAGCCATTCCTATATAGATTAGAAAATGGAACAAGCTTTAGTTTGTGTTCCACAGGCTCCATTTAACCCTTTGTGGCTTCATGATTACACTAACATGAATTCTTGTCCTGTGTCAGATGGCGTGATGGTTCAGATTACAGCAGAGAGCATGGACGCACTGAGACAGGCCCTGAGGGATATGAAGGATTTTACCATCACGTGTGGAAAGGCAGACGCAGAGGAGAGCCAGGAACATGTTTATGTACAGTGGGTGGAGGATGACAAGAACGTCAACAAGGGGTAAGGGAACTATGTAACATAGGACAGCGCCAGTGTATGTTACTGGAACCGGCTCTTATGTTATCAGTAAGGTAACGAGAGTCATTACTCTCTTTACAGAGTGACCAGCCCTATCGATGGGAAATCCTTGGAATCTGTGACCAGTGTAAAAATTTCCCATGGCTCAGAGTATAAAGCTAATGGGAAAATCATCCGCTGGACCGAGGTAGGAAATGTCCTGAGCTGGGACGGACGGACTAGTCCCCATAATAAATACGTGTGCCAGATTGTCATATTGCCTCATGTCACGTTTTCTGATGTTAGTTCTGTTGGAATTTTTTATTGAAGCATATACATCATATAAAGTTATACAATGCAGACTCAACAATAGCTAGGTAGAATGCAGATCAGCTTTACACAAATCCTTTGCCAGGGTAAAATAAATATAGAGCAGACTATAAAGAATGACAAGTTGAATAAGATACAAAATGGAACAAATAATTATTCAAATTTACAGCACAAACCGATGTTACACTTCCATATTATTTTCCAAACCAAGAGAAAAGGACTGGAACTGCGGCCACACTCCAAGGAATATAGCAGTTATGGAAAGAGGGGGGCCCTAGACTGCACCCCCGGTAATGAGAGGCGCTACCTTGCTGAGATCTGTAGCTATATGCAGGACAGAGGGGGGTTGCAGGTGCACTATGCACTCATTACTGCTAACATGTATTCCTTTTATAATTCATTTCTGAGGATGTTAGCCTACATTTGGCCAAATATATCTACCTGCTCACCACGTTAAGGTCTCCTCATTAGAGCAGGTCCCTAGCACTATGGGGTTCATGCCTGGGGTGCAGGGCACCCCCAAGCCAGTCCAGCAAAACCACCCCAGGGCATCACAGAAATAACATATAGCTGTGAAGTGTAATAGAGTGTAAAGTGTCATAGAATGTAGAGTATGTGTAAGCAACTAATAGTGATAAAGGGTGTGCCAAAAAGAAAAATATTGTAAAAATACATATAAAAAAAAAGACAGACATAGAAAAATGATGATATGTTTATGTGAGTCTATGTGTAAAGTAGCGATGCCCTGAAATGGTCCAGCCAGACAAGCTCAAGGGGGCCCGCACCCAGACCATTACCCCAAGAAAACTGACAGTCCTAATATATAGTCCTAATCATTTATAAATGTCAGTTTTCTTGGGGTAATGGTCTGGGTGCGGGGCCCCCTTGAGCTTGTCTGGCTGGACCATTTCAGGGCATCGCTACTTTACACATAGACTCACATAAACATATCATCATTTTTCTATGTATGTCTTTTTTTTTATATGTATTTTTTCACAATATTTTTCTATTTGGCACACTTCACAGCAATATGTTATTTATGTGAGGCCCTGGGGTGGTTTTTCTGGACTGGCTTGGGGGTGCCCTGCACCCCAGGCATGAACCCCCCATAGTGCTAGGGACCTGCTCTAATGAGGAGAGCTTAACGTGGTGAGCAGGTAGATCTATTTGGCCAAATGTAGGCTAACATCCTCAGAAATGAAGTATAAAAGGATTACATGTTGGCAGTAATGAGTGCATAGAGCACCTGCAAACCCTCTGTCTTGAATATAGCAGTTATCTCACATAGCCTAGTGGACTCTGTGACATTGGTAGAACAAATATTGTATACTGTAGTAAGAATTGTTGTTCTGTATGAAGTGATACATTCGTAGTCCTATTGTAATGTACACAGCAGGGTAAGAAAGATATAGCTGGAGATTAGCGGTATTGTAGTACTGGTATTGTGCTCAGTGCTAGCCAGAAGTGTAGCAATAACTAGGTAACAAAAATCGGTACTTGTTTCCTAGCACGGCACCCAGATTTCCTACGTACGGCACCGTAGGGAAATGGCATTGCATGGGCCATTATAGCGGCATGTGATGCGATTTTTTTTATGTCCTTTTTTCTATGCTCATTGTACCCCACTATATCGCATCGCATGTCCTGCAAAGTCGCATGCGATTTTATAATTGCATATATATATAGGTATACAATAATATGATTGTATGCACCCCCACTATCCATGCCACCCCGAAGCGTGGGAAGCGGCGGAGGAACGCGTCCTCCGACCTTTTCATTCCCCCACTATCCATGTCGGCATGGAGTTGATTAAATATAGTGTGGCGAGCGCAGCGATCCGCCGAGGTCGAAGTATTCCGGGTCCCCTCGCCGGGATCGCCACGCTTCGGGCTCGGTGGCTCGCCACACTAAATAAAATAAACTCCACGCCGATGTGGATAGTGGGATAATGAAAAAGTCGGAGGACGCGTTCCGCCGTCCCTTGCGGGGCTCGCTGCGCTCCCCACGCTTGGGGGGGGGGGGTGCATTATACTTATTTTTGGGACATACAATCATAATATTGTATACCTAAGTCACGGCATTGCACACCCTATAAAATCACATGCGATTTTGCGGAAGATGCGATGTGATGCGATGGCCCGGGGCTGAGAGAGCAGTGAATAAATTACATAGGAAAATCGCATCGCATCACACGTCGCATGGCCCTAAAATGGCCGATGCAATGCGATTTCCCTACGCAGAATAGCCCACTAAGCAAATTGCTTAGTGGGCGCTGTTCTAGGAAACAAGTACCCAAAAATCAACTGTCTTTTAAGATGAAGAGCAATAGTAATAGGCTTTCTGTAGATGTTCTAGAGTTTACAAGAATTCTGGCTGGGTTTTGTTATAGGTGTGTTATTGTGGTTTTCATTTTATTGAACTTTTCTCCTTCATCCACTAGGCGTCACTGGAGTTACAGTGGGGAATAGAGGGCGACTACAGGAAGCATGGGGACTTTAAATGAATTTGGCCTACTCTTCCCCTTCTACTTCCCCTCCCAGGCAGTCTTAGATTGTGCCCTTCAGGAGCTGGTCACGCTTTGGCTTGTTCCTTAGTGCAATGTAATTCGTTAGGAAAAGCTGCAAATTACAGCAATAAGGACAGGCAGGTAGTTCTACCACTTCCTGCCTGAATTGATGGAGGTGCCGGGGGGACCTGGCTAGAGATGGACAAAGTAGCTTACTAAAAACAGCAGTGCTCATTTGATCAGTCAGTGAAAAGGACTAGTTCATTAGATAGCTCAACTATCTCTAGAACTAGCTCAAGTTAATTTATATGAAAATAGGTGCACATATTTATTTTATTTATTAACAGTTTCTTATATAGCGCATACATATTCCGCAGCGCTTTACAGAGTATAGTTGAACATTCACATCAGTCCCTGCCACAGTGGAGCTTACAATCTATATTCCCTACCACATGTACACACACACACAGACATTCTAGGGTTAATTTGATGGGAGCCAATTAACCTACCAGTATATTTTTGGATTGTTAGAGCCATGGAATAGAACCCATGACCTCAGCGCTGTGAGCATATGCTCCCTTTAATCATGATGGCTTGGATCGCCATGGCCAAATGGGCAGAACGTTTGGTGTAGGGCTTAAATGCGGTTACACGAAAAGCAGAAGCTGAACATATCAAGCAATCTGCTTCATCTTTAGGTGGTGCCACCAGATCTTTTCTGGTATTCTGTCTAATGCCATGGAGGCCCGTTGGGTCCCTGTGGTGGAAAACTTGGCAGGCAATCACCAAATCGCACCAGGCTGCAGGAGCTCTTAAATTCACTGGTGGCATCTTATTCGACCCTGGGTTGATTTGCTCAGACCACTGGCAAAATATCAGCCCTCTTTTCAAGCTTTGCGGCCTCATCCGTCGTTTCAAGGCCATGGCAGAGAAGGCTTTCTACACACCGGAGGTAGCAGAGGCCGCCCACACCCACATGCTACAGCGTGCCGCTAAAAGTCAAAGCCAATTCAGAAGCCCATGGAATGACAGTCTCCCATCACATCTGGGAGCTCCGCAAGTGGGTGCAGTCTCCCGTCACATCTGGGAGCTCCGCAAGTGGGTGCCTGCCTGCTGCATTTCCATCAACAATAGAACGGATCCGATATGATTTCCCGGCGGTCGGGATCCCGGCGGTCGGAATCCCGACACTGGAATCCCGACCGACGAAATCCCGACAAGGGGGGGACATGGATCGCCCCCCCTTGCGGGCTCGCTGCGCTCGCCACGCAGCGGGCCCGGTGCCTCGCTACGCTCGGCACGCTATTTTATTCTCCCTCTATGGGTGTCGTGGACACCCATGGAGGGAGAAAGTTTCGGGATTTCGGCGGTCGGGATTCCAGTGTCGGGATTCCGACCGCCGGGATCCCGACCGCCGGGAAATTAACCGCATCCCAGCAGAACACCATACACACACACCTTGTCAGGTTGTGCTGTTGGGACGATTGCCTCTGCCAGCCCTATACTATTGTAAAGTTCCTCAATACATCACATAAAACTAGTTCAGGGTGGAGACCATTCATTCGGTACAAACCTCTCTAAGCTAGTCTATTCATGATGTCTTTGGAGATCAAGGATGCACACCTTCAGGTTCCCATATTGGAACTTCCCCAAGCTTACCTCTGCAGATTGGTCAGGTTAATTTACAATTGAGGCCCTGTCTCTTTGGATTGTCCTCTGTTCTCAGTGTTCGCCAAGGTACTATCGGTGGTTATTGTGCTACTGAGAAGAGAATGCAAGTGATCACCATAGTCCCTTCCTTTGAGGGCCTTCTTTGAGGGGCACCTTCCAGTGTACTTCTCTTCGATCATGCCTTCATCTGTACCAGATGATAATTACACATGTTGTATGGAGAGGTTTGCAAAATCTACTCTCCTTTCCGAAACGACGCATACACTTTCTGTCATTGTAGATGTAAAATTGAGGAGCGTCTTCCTTCCAGGAGACATGGTCGATCATGTTCGAGAACCAGTCAAACAAGTTCTCAAACAGACATGGGTGTCCATACATCTGTGCATCCATTGTTGGAGAATATGGTAGCACCTTTCCGGTGCTACAACTGGGACGGTTTCACTCCAGAGAATTCCACTGGATCTTATCCTCCATCGATTGGTAGGTTGTCTTTCCTGCGGTGGACCCAATCCAGACATCCCCACTATGGCAGGCTATTTGTGTTGTGGGATAGGATTCTCTTGCCTATGGATGCGAGTCTGAGCAATTGAGGCGTGGTAGTTCAGGTCCTTCGGGTTCATGGCAGAGGGTCATTCACAGAAGGCCTACTGCTGATATATGTGCTGGAACTGAGATATCTCTAAAATGCTCTGCTAGCTACACCGACAGGCTAAGGGATCATCCAGGCAGGCTCCACTCTGCCAATGCAATGGCAGTTGTGAATATCAACAGGCAAGGAGGCACAGGCAGCCACCAAGCCATAACAAAGGTCTCTCTTATTTCAGTAAGCCAAATATCATTCTATCCGCTGTGGATGGACTATGGGGAGGCCAACTTCCTAGGTCACCAGGACCTGCATCCATGAGAGTGAGCTTTACACCTGGACATTTTTCAATCCCTGGTGGGTCCTCAGGTAGCTGTCATGGTGTCAAGGTGCAATCATCAGCTACCAAGGTATATGTCCTGCACCTGGGATGCTCTTACCAACCCTTGGCGGTCCTGATTGGTGAATCTCTTTCCTCCCATTCCACTGACTGGTCTTGGCTAAATCAAGAATCGGTCACATCAATTTGCATGGCTCCACATTGGCCATGGAGAAGCTGGTTCTCAGGCATGCACCTTCTCTTGGCAGAAGACCCATGGCTTCTGCCCCTACATCCAGACTTCCTGCCACAGTGTCCATTCACCTCTCATTTTTTTACGGCAGCACAATTGTCCTGAAAGTAAGAGAATTCCAGACTCTGTCAGCCATTCTATTTTGCATAGACAACCTATTTGGGCTGTCCCTTACCATCGGATTTGATATACTATGGGGAATGGTATTAGAATCAAGGCTTTTCTTTTCATGCCGTTTACTTTTCTTGCAAGCATGTTTAGATACGGGTCTCCAACTGGGATCCCTGAAGATCCAGATCTCAGTGTTCTCTATTTCTTCCAGCAGCGATGGTCTCTTTTGCCAGTCGTCCAAACTTTTCCACTATTATTCTGTGGACTTTTTAACCTGGTTTGTCATTTTTACAATGCAGCTTTCAACCAGAGAAATAAGTTGACTTCTAATTTTGCTCATAGAAAACACAAATGCTGCTACAGTAGCTTTGCCTTCAGTTCGACTGGTTCCTGATCTGGAAACTTTGTACGCAGACATCCTTTCTTCCTATGGTAGTTTTGCATGAATCAACTGATCATGGTTTCTTCAATAAAGGATACTTAAGGTACCTTTTTCTGCACAGGATGTTGTTCGTGCATTGAAGATTTGTGTGGTCAGTACAGCATCGTTATGTTGGACTGCTTGTTTCTTAATCCTTTACCATGCTGTACGCCATGGTTGGCCGTCTTCAAAGCAGGCCTTGGCCAGGTGATTTCGGCTTCCCATCCAGTGATTGTAGGTTAACCCCCTAATACAGCTACCTCCTTCTTTGTCTGCCCATTCTGCATGGACAGATGACCCATCGTGGGTAAAGGGAGGCTGTGTTTTTACTTTGCAGGCTTCAACACAAAAAGAACGATGTCCTATTGGTTGGGTGCACCTCTAGATCTATAAAAATGAACTTGTATTGATCAAATACTAAAACTGCGAAATATTAAAATTACATGAATGGACAAAGGTAAACAAGAAAAGGATGGACGTATTTAAAACCAAGGTGGCAGACCAGAACGCACTCTCAAATTCACTGATACCGTTATGTGTATAAAAGTGTTACATGGGCTGTGTTTATTCAAATACTGTGGTGTTTTGAACAGTAGCACCCCAATATCACTGGTTCTTTTTTCCTGAGTCGGGTCAGGTAATTATACTGAACAAGCCTGTAATATGGTAGTCCTCAAATAGCCAAGTATTTTGTATTGGGTATAAATCCCTTAATAGGGCTGTCCGTCAGCTGCCAATGCCTGGGTAATCCGCACGGCACTGTCTGTACGTGATATTAGGTATCGGGGCAAAACACCACATCATATGCAGACGATTACCATTGCTAGTGCTGCGGAGTCAAGCCTCGGAATCACATAAATCAGTAAATACATTTGTGAGAAAAATAACAGTGTGAGAGTGCCAAATCTGCCTGTGCACCGCTAGCTGGCACGCACTTCGCAGATCAGCTTCTTCAGGGCCTTCTTCAGAGACTTTAACAGCACAGACAGATCCCTATGTTCGGGCCCCCAGTAGGTGACTGTCCTGCCTAAGCCATTAGGTGTCCAGGTGGCCAAGAACATATACCCCATTAAGGAAAAGCATAATTACCTGACCCGACTCAGGAAAAAAAAGAACCAGTGATATCGGGGTGCTACTGTTCAAAACACTACTTAACATATTTGAATAAACACAGCCCATGTAACATGTATACACTATAAAGGTATTAGTGAATTTGAGAATGCGTTCTGTCTGCCACCTTGGTTTTAAATACGTCCATCCTTTTCTTGTTTAGCTTTGTCCATTCATGTCATTTTAATATTTTGCAGTTTTAGTATTGATCAATAAAAGTAAATTTTTATATGTATAGGTGAACCCAACCAATAGGACATAATTTTATTTTTTTGTTGTTGCTATATATCTGCTTTTGTCCTAGGGTAGCACACCCCCAGCCATACATTAATTATTGGATTGCAATTGGAATACATAGGGGGTCCTCACGTATAAATTTCTATTTTTGTGCGACGACACCCCTCTTCTTTTTGTTGTCCTTACGTTGCAGGCTTGCCTGAAAGCACCTTGGTCTTCAGTTCACAGAATGTAAAGTTCTATAGGTTTGAAACTTTTGTTTCTTAAGCTGATCAGTTTGTCAGTTTGGTTTTGCAGGATCCTCAGAGCTGTCCCTCCCATGGGGATAACTTGGGAACCTCCCCATTGTAAAGTACTCCAGTGGCCCCTGCTGGATGAAAGAGAAAATGGTATTTTGGTACCTACCGTTTCCTTATCTCTGAATCCGCAGGGATCACTGAACGGCCCTTCCTACTCTGTCACCTGCCAGTTTTTGTTCCTTCTAAATGCTTTGGTCTCCATTTCCCATCTCCACTTGGTCTACATTTTCCTAACTAGGGATGATGGGTAGTAGAGGGGAAGGAGCCTTACACTTACAAATCTAGAAGTGCCCAGCTCCCACTAACCACACCTCTATACCCATTGTAAAGTACTCCAGTGGTCCCTGCAGATTAAGAGAAAAGGATTTACCGGTAGGTCCCAAAATCCCATTTTTAACATGGGACCCCCCAGTTGCTGTGACCTGGGTATATTGTTTATGAGTGAGAATTTGTAGTTCTCATCTCTCTCCTCTTGCATCTGACAGGTGTTCTTCTTGGACAGTGAGGAACAACAGAGTGGCCTTAGTGACCCCGCTGACCACAGCAGGTTGACCGAAAATGTGGCCAAAGCCTTCTGTCTAGCACTTTGTCCACATCTGAAATTGCTAAAAGAAGATGGAATGACTCGGCTGGGATTGCGGGTCACGCTCGACTCCGACCAGGTGAGAGTACAGATCCCAGCTATTGGGGACTTGTGGGCAGGGTGCCACATTAAACCACAAGTTAGACCTGCTAGCGCTCCTATATATAATTACGTATTACCCTGGAGTGAAAACACAATATAATACCTATAATAATATGCACATACAGTGGACGCACAAAATGTTTAATGTGTTGTATATATGTGTAACTTCCTGAGCTTGCACCAGTTACAGCCACAGAACTAACTAGGGGTGGAAGATGTTCTTTTGTAAAAAATAAATTTGGAGAGCATAGAATGAAGTGAGGAGATATCAGACTAAAGGCCCATACACACTTGAAGATTTTCATTTCAAAAGACTTTGCCAAAATCTTTGATAGATATATCTTTCACCAAAGTAGTGCGTACACACTGGACTATTTTCCTCAAAGAGCAAGAGATTTTCAGGAGGCGAAAGACTTTGCTGAAAATCTTTCATATACAAGGCTATTTACATAATGGTCTGGGTTTGAATTCCAAGGGTGGGAGCAGGGGCCATTTTAATCAGTGCATTCCTGTTCTTGGTGCCTGATTCAGAACTGATTGCTGGGCTGCGTATATTCGGAGCCCAGCAATCAGGTAAACTCCACCCCGCGCCGCCCGGGTGATAGTGACAAATTGTCGGGTGATGGTGACGTATAGTGGGTGACAGCAGCGTGAGGGTGATGGGCAGTGGGTGATAGTGATGGATTGTGGGTGACGGCAGCGTAAGGGTGGCTGGTGATGTATAGTGGGTGACAGCAGCGTGAGGGTGATGGGCAGTGGGTGATAGTGACGGGTAGTAGGTGAAAGCTGTTTATGTACGGAGTGTCACCTGGCGGTCCCGCAGTTGTAGATTTGTACTGGCTCGGGGGGCACATGCCATCCTGCCACCTGACACAGTCCGCCACTGGAACTTGGGCCCCTAGCATCAAGACGGCCCAGAATATATGCATTGCTGGCCTGTGCCAGCAATGTATATATTACTAGCTAATACGTAATCATTGGTGCCCAGTGGTACCAATAATATATACATTGCTGGTCTGTGCCAGCAATGTATATATTACTGGCTTATTAATAACATTGGTGCCCAGTGGTGCCAGTAATATATACATTGCTGGCATGTGCCAGCAATGTATATATTACTGCATTATAAACATTATTGGTGGCCAGTGGTGCCATCTATATACATTGCTGGCATGTGCCAGCAATGTTTATTAATGGCTTAATAACATTGGTGCCCAGTGGTGCCAGTAATATATACATTGCTGACCTGTGCCAGCAATGTATATATTACTGCATTATAAATATCATTGGTGGCCAGTGGTGCCAGGAATATATACATTGCTGGCATGTGCCAGCAATGTATATATTACTGCCTTTAAACATTGGTGGTCAGCGGCTGCGTATGCATACATAATGATACACGCACTGTGTGGAGCAGGGGGGAGATGCGGCCAGTGAGCCGGGGGCGGGGCATTCGGACGGGGGCGGGGCGCTCCGGCGTGCGTGTAGCCGGGAGGGAAGAGAAGTCTGTGCTGCAGGTCTGCAGCGTGTGCCGTGTGACCCGGACAGCGTGGGAGCGAGGAGGGGTGAGTATAAGCAGGGGGAGGGAGCGGGCGGTTAGCTGGGCTGAAAGTCTGTGATCTTTCAGCCCGGCTGCCGTACACATTTAGCGATGATGGCTAAAAAACCAGCAGACTGCCCACCTCGGTAGCGATGATGCGGGAGCGTGCATCATCGCTAGTCGGGGATCTCTGGCCCATACACACTAGGCAATTTTGAGCTGAAAATCGGTCAAAACACCCGTTTTGACCGATTTTCAGCTCAAAATCGTCAAATGTGTATGGGCCTTTAGAAAGTAGAACCGGAGTCATTTGCAGTACATAAAGCAACTTTGGAAAGCTGCCCATTTCAAACAAATTGCATCTTCCCAACAGATTTAGTGGCAAGTTTAGATTAAGTTCAGTTTGGATTTTAAAAATCACCAGAGTAATGTTCTATGTATATATGTTATGAGGATGGGGTGGTAAGGCGATGCCTAAATAAGTGATGTATGTGGGGGCCCATCTGAAGGGAAAAGGAGTGATCCAGTCCGATCTCACCTGACGATATATATGGCCAGAGCCTCTGACTTCTTGAAATTGAGAAGCCAGCAAATGAGGAGAAGCGTGTGATATCTATGAGAAAGGGGACAGAGTGTTTTTGGGTAAGACAAAAATAGAAGGATGTCATCCGCAAAAGCGACAACCCTCAGTTCTCTTATTTCCTATTGTTATACCTGAAAGGTTAGGGGAGGAAGTGATGTCTAATAAGTGGTTCAAGCGCTAAGTTGAATAGTAGGGGCGAGAGGGGGCATCCCTGCCGCGTACCCCACTCAAGACGAAAGGATGGAGAAGCAATACCATTGACCATTACTTGGGCCGTTGGAGAAGTGTACATCGTGTGAACGAGCCCCCGGAAAGGGTCCTCCAAAAAGCTGCCGAGAAAGCACATTGTGGAGATGGGACCAGAAAATTTTATCAAAAGCCTTCTCTGGATCTAAATAAGTATGTTATTTTGGAGGTTGTGGAGGCGAGTGTGTGTTATTGCTGCAATGGCTGCGCAAACGCCCATCACCGACTGTCTACCGTCACAAAGCCCAACTGAGCAGGCGAGATCAGACGAGGCAAACACTTTTGTAGACGGTTAGCCATTAATTTAGTTAGTAGTTTGAATTCTTGATTTAAGAGGGAAATTGGGCGATAGGAGCCCATCAAAGTAGGATCCTTACCTGGTTTTAATAGGACTATAACCTTAGCCTCATTAAATCTATGGGGCATATCTCCAGTTGTTGTTAGATAATTATATAATGATGTAATCTCTCCCTTCAGTAATTTATAGAATTCCACCCTGAAACCATCTGGTCCGGGACTTTTGCCGTTAGGCAGGGATTTAATGGTCTAGTACCTCCTCTTCTGTGACAGGGCGATCCAATAGTTCCCTCTCCTCCTGGGTCAGTGGAAGTAGCTCAGTTGCTGTTAGGAATGCCTCACTTTCATGTGTGTCAGAGGGTTCCAGAGAATAGAGGGAGTCATAGAAGTTAGAGAATTCGCTGCAAATATCGTTGGGATCGGTGAGAAGGGTGCCCGAGTGATTAATGGCCTCAACCCATGTGCGGGACCGTGGTCCCTTTTTATCAGGTTCGCTAAGAGTTTCCAAATCTATGTAGTTTGTTTACGATAATAATCGTGGGGGGATTGGGCTTGTTCAGTTAGGAAGGTGTCGTATACCTGTTTTGCAGACATATTCATCTTTGTGAGCAGGGGTATCACTTTTCTTATAAGTGTTGTAAGCTAAGGTGAGTGTAGCACTAAGGTTTTTCAGTTGAGTAGCAAATTTCTTCCATTTGGAGTGGACGTATGACATAATGTGGCCCCTAAGAACCGCTTTTGAGGCGTTCCAATATATAGAGTGATTGTCAGCCTGAGTCGAATTATCAGTGACATAATTAGACCAAGCATGTTTGAGGTGTAAAAGAAAGTCCTCTGAATGGAGGGAACCGCCAACACTAAGTGAATGTTTGAGGCAAAGTTAGTTGTATGGTCAGCAATATAGGGGCGTGATCAGATATTATGATGTTGTGTGTGTAACCTTGGGAAGGAGGTGATCGGAAAGAAAGATATGGTCTATTCGGGAGTGTGTGGATGTGAATAAAACAAAAAGTCTTTCTGTAAAGGGTGAAATATGCGCCAGGGATCAGTAAGAATCAATTGAGAGCAGAAGGGGAGAGAATATTAGGGAGGGTTTGAGATCTACCAACACTTACCCCGGATCTGTCCATGGATGGGTCTACAACTGTGTTGAGGTCTCCACCGAAGATAAGATTAGTATGTCCCCAAGACAGTAATTTCTGCAAAAGCATAGCGAAGAAAGAAGAGTCAGGGTTAGTTGGAGCATATACATTGAGCATGGTATGCTTAATATTTTCTATGAGTACATCAAGGAGAATAAATCTGCCCTCTGGGTCTAAAAGATGCCTAATGACGGAGTATTGGAGGTTTTTATTAAGTAAAATGGCAACCCCTCTAGTTTTTGTTAGTAAAGGAGGCTGATATGTATTCCTCTAACCATGTGTCTTTAAGAGAGGGGTGAGAGCCTTTAATCCAGTGGGTTTCCTGTAAGAAGACGATATGGGGATTCATACGATTGAGCTGGGATAAAACCTTTCTATGTTTAACAGGATGGTTAAGGCCCTCGACATTCCATGAGATGACATTAATGGTGAGAAGTGGGGTGTCTTCACTTAGTGTTTTAGAAGGGGGTAATTGACTGGTCATATCAACCAATTCCCGTTTCGCCCACTTCATTGCACTAAGACTGCCCTAGTGAAAGTCACCAATGACCTGCTGTCAGCCAAATCCAAGGGTCACTTCTCCCTGCTTATCCTTTTGGACCTATCTGCTGCTTTTGACACTGTGGATCACCCTCTCCTCCTCCACACACTCCAAAACATTGGCCTCTCTGTCTTCAACTGGTTTTCCTCTTACCTCTTCAACCGTTCCTTCTCAGTCTCTGCCTCTGGCTCCACCTCACCACCTTCCATCCTTCCTGTCAGGGTCCCTCAGGGTTCCGTCCTTGGCCCCCTTCTGTTCTCTCTGTACACCTCCTCTCTGGGTGCACTCATTAACTCCTTTGGCTTCCAATATCCCCTCTATGCAGATGACACCCAAATCTACCTCTCCTCTCCTGATCTGTCCCCCACTGTTTTCTCTCAAGTTTCCAACTGCCTCTCTGCCATCTCCACCTGGATGTCTGAGCGATTTCTGAAGCTGAATATGGACAAAACCAAACTTATTATCTTTCCCCCACCCAGAGCTATGCCCCCTACTAATATCTCTATCACTGTTAACAACACCATCATCTCCACCGTTCCCCAACTCCGCTGCCTGGGTGTCACTCTTGACTCCTCCCTCTCCTTTGCACCCCAAATCCAAGCCCTGGCCCATTCTTGCCGGTTCCAGTTACGCAACATTGCTCGCATCAGGCCCTTTCTCTCACAGAGTGCAACTAAGCTGATCATCCACTCATTGGTCATCTCACGGCTTGACTACTGTAATGCTCTCCTCACCGGCCTCGCTCAATCCCAACTGGCTCATCTCCAATCTGTCCTCAATGCTGACGCCAGGCTTATCTTCCTCTCCCGCCGCTCTAATTCTGCCACTCCCCTTCAACAGAATCTGCACTGGCTTTCATTCCCCTACAGAATCCTCTTCAAACACCTCACACTCATACAGGGCCATCTCTAATTCCATTGCTCCATATATCTCTAACCTCATCTCCATTCATACACCCTCCCGCCCTCTATGGTCTGCTGACGACTGTCGTCTCTCCTCCACCCTGATCACTGCTTCCCATGCTAGAGTACAGGACTTTGCCCGTGCTGCACCCCTTCAGTGGAAAGCACTCCCTCGCTCCATTAGACTCTCCCCGACCTTGCAAAGCTTCAAACGGGCACTGAAAACTCACCTATTCATCAAAGCATACCCTTCCACTGCATAAACCAGCAGGTTCTCAGACCCCTTGCCTGTTTACATCCTGCTATCTAACCACCACCCACTCGCTTGCACCTCTTGTAATCTTTCTGTATCCCCTTCCTACTAGATTGTAAGCTCCTCTGAGCAGCGCCCTCTTCCCTCCTGTTGTCAAAGCCCACTTCTCTTCACATTTCACTCACAGCTCTCCTATACTCCAACACTCAGTGACCATCTTCGTCTGCATACTCATCTCCATCATTGGCCTCAAGCCTCTAGTTGTATGTTGATTGAGTCCTCACTACTTACATTTAAGCTGTAATGTGTATTGATCTGTGGCGCTCTTTATTTGTACTGTATTTTTGTTATTTACTCAATGTTATGCCAAGCTTTGTCTCCCTGTATTGTTCCTTTGTACGGCGCTGCGAAACACTTGTGGCGCCTTATAAATAAAATAATAATAACTGTATATAACCGAAGAGAGGGGCCCCTGTTCGTCCCAGCGAGCAAAGAGGGGTGTACCCATAGTGGGAGGGGGTCCGGCAAGAATACGGGCAGGCACATAAAACAATACAAAAACTAACAAATAGAACAATTAAGTCATAGATTAAGCCTATCAGATATTTAGTGGCTAGTACATTTAGTGTCTGGCCATTCCCGAGCACACGGAGGCGAGCCGGGTAGAGCAGTGAAAACTTAATTTTGGAATCAATGAGATGCTTGCATATAGGAGCAAAGAACCTGCGTTTAGAGGCCACCAGATTAGAACAGTCTTGGAAGATGAGAAGACTGTCGCCTTTGTAGGTGATGCTGTCGGTTTTCCTATAGTGTTCCAAGACTTTGTCGGCGTAGTTGAGAATACGCATGATGACCGGGCGTGGTCTGCCGGTAGGATTAGGCCTGTCAGGACCGACTCTGTGTGCCCTCTCAATTGCCAAAGGTGTTCCTTTGAGGTCCAAATCTAGCTGCTCCGGTATCCAGGAGATCCATGAGTTCATGCCCCCGGATTGATTCCGGTATGCCCACCACCCGTAGATTATTACGACGATTACGATTTTCCAAATCGGCCAATTTCTCGGATAGGGTGAGAATTTCCTTGGAATGCGATGCCACTGTGGTTTGTGCAGCTTGCAGTTCATCTTCGAGAGAGGAAATTCTCTGTTCTGCGGTGTCTAGGCGTTGAGAATGCTGGGTGAGTTGGGCAAGGGTAGAGTCGATGGACTTAAAAACAGCTAGTTTCTAATCTAGTATTGGACCTATAACTGCGGCAATGTCGGCTGGTTTCATTTTAGATGATTTGGGCGTAGTTGTTACCTTCCTTTTGTTTTGTGAAGTCAGGCGGGTAATAGAACGATCAGAGTCTGAGATTCTCCACTGAGAGTCAGTAGGTGGGGCCCGGGAAGCTCCTGTAGAGGACATCGAGTGAGGCGGCTACAGGAACTAGTGATTAGGAGGCTGCAAACGTTATTGAGTATTGGTGATAAGTCACATTTCACTGAAGTGCTTCCTCTCCCCAAGCCGGCCAGGCCACGCCCCTGGCAATCAAATTTATTAACCCATTGAGGTCTGGATTTGGAGTCCCACTCAAAATTTAAATGAAAAAACACACTACAGGCTGATCCAACTTTGATGTAATGGCCTTAAAACAAGTCAAAATGAGGCTCAGTAGCGTGTGTGGCTGCCACGTGCCTGTATGACCTCCATACAATGCCTGGGCATGCTCCTGATGAGGTGACGGATGGTCTCCTGAGGGATCTCCTCCCAGACCTGGACTAAATGATGTCCCTCAATTGGAATCAGGTCTGGGGAATGGGCGGGCCAGTCAATAGCATCAATGCCTTCCCCTTGCAGGAACTGCTGACACATTCCAGCCAGATGAGGTCTAGCATTGTCTTGCATTAGGAGGAACCCAGGGCCAACCGCACCAGCATGTGGTCTCACAAGGGGTCTGAGGATCTCATCTCGGTACCTAATGGCAGTCAGGCTACCTCTGGCGAGCACATGGAGGGCTGTGCGGCCCCCCAAAGAAATGCCACCTCATACCATTACTGACCCACTGCCAAACTGGTCATGCTGGAGGATGTTGCAGGCAGCAAAATCCACACACTGCAGTGTGGTGTGGCATGATGACGTCACCCATACACTGAGTTGCACCCGATGCAGGAGTTCCCGCTCGTGTAAAAGCTTCAAAGCAAAAGCTTTTAAAGCTAGTTGCATGTCTGAGAGAGAGATTGTTTCACTCGCTGCCAATAGATGGCAGTGTTTCGGCGACACGCAGACACTAGACATATATACAGTATATAATAAGTCTATTACAGAAGCATACATATCATAACCATTTCTAACTATACATCAAAGACAGAAAATTAGACAACATAACAGCTCAATTTGTAAGGAGAACCTCAACTTGGTATTATCCCTATTAAATAAGCTCCGAATCATGTATGGGCACCTATACGCCGCCTACCTGTGACTGCCGATATACAGTATGGGCCTATATGCAGCGGATCTGTGACTGGCGATGTACAGTATGGGCACCTATACGCCGCCTACCTGTGACTGCTGATGTATGGGCACCTATACGCCACCTAACTGTGACTGGCAATGTATGGGCACCTATACGCCACCTGTGACAGGTGGCGTATAGGTGCCTATACATTGGCAGTCAGGTTGTGTATAGGTGCCAATACATTGCAAGTCACAGTTAGGTGGCGTATAGGTGCCCATACATTGCCAAACTGTGACTGGCAATGTATGGGCACCTATACGCCATTTAACTGTGACTGCCAATGTATGGGCACATATATGCTGCCTAACTGTGACTGCTGATGTATGGCCACTTATACGCCTCCAACTGTAAACTCTATTGCAGTGATTATCAGTGTGAGGGGAAAGTAGTTTAGCCCAGGGGTCAGTTTACTTGCTTGTAAATGTAACAGCGTACTGTAAATATATTAACTTTATAAAGCAATGAAATTCCATAGACCAAAACCCCTACGGTTGCACATTGCCTATTAAGGCTTCTTAGACATTATCTGAGATTTCACAAAACTAATAAATTTCTACCACTCAGATGCCAAAAGGCAATGAAATTCTGATCATTAAGGCGGACGTGTTCCTTGCACAGTAGAGATATATGGTATGCCATCACACCCTGTGGGTAACTCACAAAAAGGGATAACAGCCACTTACATAGTGGCGGACCTTTCTATTCACAGAACTGTGTACCCATTAAAATACACATACGCAATCTATACAACTGATGGTCTGATCAGTTATGTGGCACACCCATCCCACTCAATGCCCACAATCATCCCACTGTGTTACAATATCCATCTCATTCAGAATACACATTCAGCTCCCACAAACATCTTGCTTATAATATATTCTGCATGTATCTACACTTTCTTCCCCTATATGCCTCAATGCTTCGGTCATCTCCAATCTCTACTTCTGTGCATTCTAACATGCAAGGAACACGTCCATTAAGGCATCAGCCTTAAGGTGCATACACACTGGGCGATTTTCCCCGGGTTGGATGGCTATCCATAGCAGGACACTATGGAAAGCCCGCCCCTCATCTGCTTACAGCCCGGTGTGTATGGGCCTTTAATGATCGTATCTTCATTGCTTATTTTAGTTTGAGTATTAGACATGCATACCTTCCAACATGACCCATTCCAGGAGGGACACATTGCTCTGTTTCTGGACTTGCCTTTTAATGTATGATTGCCATCACCTGTATTAAGCAGGTTAACTGATAACAAAGGTGTTACAGCACAGGTGATGGTAATAATAAATTAAGAGGAAAGTCCAGGAATAGAGCATTCTGTCCCTTCTGGAGAGGGGCATGCTGGGAGGTATGGACATTATCTGAAATATCACAAAACACTGAATTTATAAAAAACCTTAATGGGACATGTGAACCTGGAAGGTTTTTTGTCTTAATAAACTCTATTGAGATCTGTGTCGCAGAACCTTTTTCTTCTTCTTCATTTGTATAATGTGTTGCATCATGCTGATGAATCAATCTACAACATGTGGGGGGGGGGTATTTAATCCCTGTGAGCACATATTAGGGGATCACCGCTTCTTGTAAAAGCTAGTTTTATTAACAAAATCATCTAGCAGCTCTGCTATAGGTGAGGGCTAGTTACATCTCTGTGGCTGCAACTGGTGCATGCTCAGGAATATAATATACATGAAACCTATTTCTGTGCATCCACTGTCTGTATTTTCTCACGCCTGGCGGCTGTTTCCATTGGCGCTTCCTGATGTTTTGTATTTATTTCGAAGCTTGGTGAACCTCTATTGTGGTGTGCTGCTGCTACTTGCATTCGCTGGCACAATATAGCTTGGACACTGCTCCGCACCAGGATTATATATTTTTAATTTACGGGTAACTGGTATTATATATGTGATGAATTAGGACAATGCTTTAGGAGTTTGTGTTTGTTTTTCAGGTTGGATATCAAGCAGGAAGCAATGGGCAAGTGCTGCCTGCTCGCTATACGCATGACTTGGACAGTGCCTTGGTGCCAGTGATACATGGGGGCACGTGCCAGTTGAGTGAGGGCCCAGTCACCATGGAGCTTGTCTTTTATATCTTGGAGAACATACTATAGGGAAGACATAAGTGTTTCCTCAAAAACTGCCACCGGCTGAACCATTTGCACTTTAATCATGGAAGATTCATCTTTTGTTTTTGCTAACACTTGTACTAGGTCAGGGTGTAAGGGGTGGACACCAGAATGCTTTATACCTTCTATGCATAGCCAGTGGAGAGTGTCATAAAGGGATATGCCGAGGATTTCACACCCACTGAAAGCAATGGCTGCTCTGGATGACACAATCAGGAATTTCACTCTGACCTCATTTAAATCATTGCTGCAAACTTTTCTGCTCGTGTTATACTATGTCACCATTTTCACGTTTACACTGTCAAGACCAGCCTGAGCCTCATATTCTGTTTGGTTACAATGCATGACAAGGAGACAGTTACACAGCCTGTAATCTTGGCCAAAGTGCATGAATCTAGTCACTATACAAGGGGCTGGTTCTTTATTTGCAGGGGCAGCAATATTTTGGACAATTCAGGAGCGCACAAGACTTTTTCTGTCCACATTGTAGTCTTATGGAATAATAGCCTGTGGTGGAGGAACATTGTCTGTATGAGAGGTAAAGAAATCTGAGAGAATAATGCGTTTAACTCATATCAAGACTCCGTTCTACAGTTCGAGCTGATGGAAAGTTCCAAGTTCTTGTTTACTGCACTCTGGACAGTACAGCAAAGTGCATGGAAACGGCATACGTTACAGGAATTCTGCCCAGACGTCATTACACAGGACTAAGCTTGACACTATACACTACATACAGTAAGATTCGGTCGCCTTATATTTAACACTCAAACTGTTATTTATTTACATGAAATGACATTCTAGGTCTGAAGAGAAGTTTTCTAAACCCCCGATATCGGTGAGACAGTTCATGTAAGTTCCCCCAGAACTGGTTCTGTTCCTTTTTTTTGTTTATTTGTGTAAAAACCAAACTTGTTCAGTGTCCCGATGTTGGGTTTGTTCACGTTTTTGCCATTTCATCCTACTGTTGCGCTGCTCATATCTATGTGCGTCTAGGTATATAGAAGCTAATAAAACATTATTTTAAGGTAGAAGCAGTAATGTTATAGTATTAAAGTCTGTGTCCTTTGTACAAACATCAATACGCCTTCATACAGCATTTTCTTTATTGCAGGCTGTCATTTTCCAGCTAACAATGAGTTACTGTTATTCTAATGATTCTATGCAATTCCAGTGTTCCGGTGACTCTGTTGCAGCTTAATGCTGGGGAAGCTGAGGGGTTCTGTACTATGGAGAGTGGGCTGATATGGGAAGATGTTACTGCATTGCATCAGTAGATCATTGGTGTTTCTATCATTCCCTGAAATCAGCAATAACTGCGCAGAAACACTTCTCCCATTAATATTGTATTTTGCGTCACCTCTTTTTGCAGCAGCTACTAATTGTTTTATACATCAAACTGGATGTTAGGATTTTTCAGACGTATTAATTACCTTCATCTACTAAGGAAACCAAAACACGCGCAGCAAAGTGATCAGAGGGAGCCTTCTGGCTGATCTATTTTATTACTTTTTATCCTTTGCCAAGTTTTTCCACTTTCTTTGTCAGTTACCAATAAATGTAAAGTATTATGGAGGTATCGTTTATCTTTCTGACTTTTTGTGGCATCACGATGACCCTGTATATTAGCACACAGACAATACAGATGGACCCACCATTTGCATAGTAGCTGCAGTTGTTTTATGGGGGTAGTAGCAATATTCCGCCTCTCCGGTCACCTCATGAAATGGGATTAAACACACATCAGATAACGTGGTTCAGCCCAGAACATAAATGGAGTGCAGGTAGCGGTCTACTCTGGAATGTGCCGTCTGGTGTTGGCCACAGATGAGGTCCATCTATGTCCAGTGTTACACATGTGGGGGCTGAATTTCATTAATAAATATTTCACGTTTTAATTGTTTTATTCTCCATTAAAGCTTGAAATATTGTGTCAACCAATTGCGAGGTTGTAACCCGGCTGCTAATTTTGATGCAGTTTGTAAATTGGCAAATAGCCATATTCTAGTGAATGTGTCACGCTGAAGCAATATCCAGGGGTTATATCATTCTATAGCGTGGGTCAGGGGACCTAGATTTAGAACCCAAAATTATATTAGTCTTACCATGCTGTCCAATGTATATAATGAATTGTTGATAAGTGGGCTGGGTGCTGGGGTGTTCAGGAGTCTAAATATACATAAAGAATACTCCAGATTTCCCTCCATAGCCATTTTTAGATGCTTTAAAGTAATTAATGGAATGAACGGTCCCTTTCTTTATTTTAGCAGCTAGGAGTTGGTCCCATGTTACTGCTCCCACATGTTACAGGGGGGTCACATACAGTTCTCAGACAATGTGTAAACCTACAACATTATAAGGAATTTCCTATATGCCTTTGTAATGCTGATAATGTCTGGTCTGTTGGATAATTAAACATGCCATCTGTCTCGTGTGTCATGAATCCAGTTTTTTCTGTGTTTGTGTCTTGTCCATTACTCCACTGGTGGTTTCTAGAGACCTCAATAACCCCATTTCCTGTTCGACAGATGAACCGTTGATCATCACTGATGTTTGTATCTGTTTGTTTCAGTCACATATGCAAATTAAATGTAAATGCATATAAAATAGCAGCAACGACCTTTTGTATGCATTTAATATTTAACTAATGTTGACTATTGTGTCTGGTGTCTGCTGTGTAGGCTGATGCCACATTTATATTGTAAGGATCCATCAGTAACATTTTGTATTTCCCTTTTAGTTTCTAGTAGAGCTGGTTTGAAACCCAGACCTCAACGTGATCTTAACGTGTACCGTATGCAATACAGGAGGCTTAGGATATTAGACTGTCCCAGTCCAGTATTAATACGTTGACATGACTGTCAGCGGTTGTGCGGAACGGTCTTATGGTTCCGATGGTCTCTTGTTGGAATGTGCCCTAGTCGTACATAGCAGAGTCATGCCACAGTGTGGGTGTCCAGTTGCTGTGGAATACAAGTGCCAGACAGCCATACCCTTTACCATATATCTGTATTTCTAAATAAAAAGATAACCAACACAACACTCTGTTCCTTACCAAACTATTCTTAGGGTTAGATCTCATTGAAATATGAATGCTTAGCAACCAGTGTGTAGCCCCTACCAGACCTAGGGCAGAATAGATCCCACAAAACTAATTGCATATGTATAACATAGTATCGCAAAGGACAGCTCTTTCCCCCCAAAAAAAAGTGCTGCCCCTTGCAAAGCTGCTGCCAGGTGAGAGGGTGCCTGCAGGTGGTCTGCCTCCTCTGCTCCGAAGGCTCCTGCTGTTGATGGCTGTAGTGACTTCCATGCTCCTCTGCCATGCACCCGGAAGGTGATGGGTTGTGCTGCTAGGGAGGAAAATGTCAATGAATCTGGGGAGCGCACCAGGACATGAGACGAGGGGGCTGCAGTGAGCAGTGCTAGGCGGCAGGATGTAGAATGAAGCCCATAAGCTTCTACAGCGTAACTCCTGAACAATGGCATTACCCTCTGCATCGGAAAGTCAGCAGCCAGTGATTAATGATTATGAAAATGTGGTAAAAACTCAGAATACAGGGTTTTCAACTTAATTCATCCTACCCCTAGTATGAGTGGTCCTCTACCAGACCTAGGGCCAGATGCTCTAAGCTTCAGAGTGATAGTGAAGTGCCAGCCAATCAGCCTGTAATATGGCAGTTAGGAGCTGGCTGGGTGGTACTTTATAACTCTCCACGTTATCACTTCCACCCCTAGTGAGAATGGTACCGCAGCATTCACACTTCCCCTGAAATACAAACATTTATACAAATTGGGGGAAATTTACTAAGACTACGAATGTGACTCAGTAGTATTCGTATTCTTAATTCACCATCAGTCTTATTTATTCCCCAAATACGACTCAGTGTAAAAAAAAAATAGATAAAATAACTAAAAATAAAAAGCCCAGCCCCAGCTCAAAGAGTCACTCCTGGTTTTAAAAAAAAATGTAGGGATCCCTGGATTTTTTTTTATTTAATAACCAGCACCAGGCTCAAGGGCTGGTTCTGGTTCCCAAGATGGGAAACGGTCATCTGTCAGACCACTCTTTTGGTTTTAACATTTTTCCCCAATTGTATGCAAACAGACTAGGCAAGACTGGTTAATCTTCCCTCATATATTCTAAGGGTCCAGATCTCAGAAACATACTGCATAGCATAGCGCTATGAGGACCCCAGGATCTATGCACGGCCCAGAGCGACCTATGCCTCTCACATAGCCCCCTAGTTCTTTCCAAGTTCCAATGATCGCACAGGAATACAAAATAGCAAAGGTACAAAAGTATTACCTTTATTTTACACACGGGTTATACATGTTAAATCAGTAATTACAGTCTATATATATATATATATATATTAGTCACTTTGGCAGAACCTTACCACATTACCCCTCAGGTTAGCTTCAGGTGGGCATTTTGGGCAGGACACGCCAGTCCACAACTCCCAGCTCTGACTCTCACTCACATCTCTGTCCTCTCCCCCTGAATGCCCAACTTACATCTCAAGGCCCCCCTCTCAGGAAATCCTTAACTTCGAATGCTGGACCCAGTTGTATATGATGTAACAAGGTCTCCTATAACCTGTCCAGGGGCTGACTTCAAAGCCAGATGAAGTGGGAGATTTAGTGTCCATAACTGTATCCTGTCCCCCACCAGGGACTGGGTGAGGAGATTCACACCTTTGTGTGGGCAGATCTACTTATAAGTCCCAGAGAAGAGACTGGGCTGTGGGATTTTCTATCCTTAGAGTCTTGGTATTTGGGGGGGATGTAAGGGGGATGTGTATTTGTAAGCTAAGATCTGTCGTCTCTACTCCTCCCTAACCTGTATAGAGGACCTTGTCCTTTGATCTCTGTAGAATCTGTTCATGGGGTCACTTCTTACCAGGACCTATTTTTGTCCAATTGTTTTAGAAACATTTGTCTACATGGACGTTAATTATGGCAGTCTTGTGTGTAATACCTGAATATCTGTATACATAACTGTATGAGTCGCAGGTTCTTACTATCACAGTTTACTCAGAGCAGGACTTGGAGACTGCGCCATAACCCCTGGCAGAGCTGCACCCGACTCCCAAGAATGGCACAAGGAGTTTTGCTGACCCTCCATTCCAGTTTCTTCTGTGCCACAACAACTACCTTGTTGCCTTCATATGCGTATGTGACAGTATGTGATACAGTATACAAGGCTTTGAGAATGTATTACAGTCATTTATAGAACACGAGGGACTATTTATGGCACACATCGTCAACCTAGTGGAATAACCGGTTTGAATTATTCAGAATATCAAATTATTGTCCCACATAGAGTCTGGTTATGTCCACTGCATACCGTACGTAATATGGGGTGTATAGCTCAGATATAAATACAGGCAGTGCGTTGGAAGTGATAATAATCTATCATCTCTGGCATTCTGCAATTCTCTTGCTGAAACACAGAAACGGGCGGGAGAGAAATATACGTCACGGAACGCTGGTGTAGGCACGTTCCAGCACAAGTGCCTAGCCTGGTCTTACCTTTCAAGCCTCAGTCAATATCCCAAAGGCTTGCAACATCAACAGTCTACATACTGACTGCTACGAAATCACCCTAAACCCGTTTTAGCTACCATTGTGCAATACCCATGTGTTTAAGCTCTAAGCCTTGTATTGAAATTACTTTTTGGGTTCAATAAAAACACACATAAAAAGTATCCCATTTATATTTATTTAAATATACAGTAAGTACAACACGTCCATGTTCTACCTCCAGGTAGATGACAAAAAAAAATTCCTCCTCTAAGTCTCAACATCGACTCTTTTACACATTACAAACAATAAAATAATAAAAACTGCCTGTTGTGACCGGGACAGGAAGGGTTACTATGCTTAAATTGTTTTTCTTAATAGTACATTTAATGCCTGCAATAAAGTAAAAGGCACACGGGACAGGCAAAGAATTAGCTAGGGATATATTTCCAGGAACTAGATGATCAAGGGGGAGATTTATCAAAATCGCAGAGAGAAATAATGTACCAACTAATATGATCCTGTAGTTTTTCATTATTTGCCTGTACAGAAGGTGGTTGGTTGGTTGGTTGGTTTTTTCTATCTCTCAAAACATAAATACTGTAAATTTCTCCCATAATCAGTTAAAGGCACTTACAGGAAAGGTTGTAAATCATATTGGCTGAGCTCTCTAGTAGCTGGCCCTACAGATGAAGGTGTGGATTGTGACAAACATGGTGGAACCACATTACAGCATCCTACTGTAGTCCTCTTCGTAGCACAACCCTCATCCAGTCAGTTGCAGAACATGTTTAACCGCTAAAACAATCAAGCATTAGCTATTAGCGCAATGAGCTGTCGCAGTGCAGATTGTAAGTACTTCATGTCAGCACCAGAAGCCAATTCACATTCAAGATATTCTGGGTTTCATTGGTGTAAACACTTTCCCAGATGGCGCCACAACCCCATGCCCACCCATCAGCCACTGCTGCAAGTTTGGTTGTGGTACATTCTAGTAACTGCTGGTCTCTGATGATCATTTACATTCAGCACATGAAGCCAGAGTTTATATACAGTTAGTAAGGTATAGCGGTTGGACCAGTCCGTTGCCTTGACTACGGACATCCTCTTTTCCCATCACATGTTGATGCTGTGCAGGAGATACTTTGGTATTTAACTTCTGACCTGCAGGATACGTTGCTACACTGTAGAAAGGCAGCATCTTCACTGATTCACTGATAAGAGAAACAATACCATCTATTATCTTAATTAGCCTTAAATGAAACATTGTAAAGTTTTTTGCCAAAGTTTTCAAACCACGAAAAAGGAATTAAAAAAAAAAAGTCAAATGAAAATCTAAAAAATAGAAAGCACCAGAGAAAACATTACTTCTAGAATTTATTTCATGGAACCTTTACCAAGCATAATGCAGTAACCAGGTGTTTGTGGCCATGAGCAATTGTATTTTTTCATGTGCCCCCTTTTGTGGTACTTTCCACAAACATCTTTCCTTACCAAGCCGGCAATCTGCAAAGCTCAGAAAATGCAATGTAATTGTGAGGCCAGACGAAGGACGAGAAGCTTTTCAGACTCAATAGTTATTCCTCCTGGAAATTGTCGTTATTTATACTCTAACCAACCAAAATGGCCGTGGAACGCAGTCATCAGCAAAAACGCTCTCCGGGGCTCCTGTCTGGTTTACAGATCTGTGTTATACAGTAGTTTGTGATACTACGCCTGCTGGTACGTCATTACATATAACGATACGATACACTTTATTGTTATTACCATGTATACCATAGCAACAAAATAGTTTTGTTGCATCCCAACCAGCGTGGCTACATCTGTAGTGTGTACACATTGGGCCTAAACCAGATCTGATTGCAGGACAAAATAGGCAAAACCATGTGCACTGCAGGTGGGGCAGATGTAACAGGTGCAGAGAGAGTTTGATTTGGGTGAGTTACTTTGTTTCTGTGCAGAGCAAATACTGGCTGCGTTATTTTTACCCTGCAATTAAGATTTCAGTTTGAAAGCACCCCACCCAAATCTAACTCTCTCTGCACCTGTTACATCTGTCTCACCTGCAGTGCACATGGTATTTCCCATTTTGAGAACAAATTTGTCCTGCGATGAGGTCTGAATTAGGCCCATTAGTGGCCACATCGGAGCTGTGGTTGTATATGTAACTTAATCTTAAGATAATATTAGAGGACATTGCTACCACTCCATGGGGGCAGGCATTACCAACAATGTAGGGAGTTATTCAAACCTGATTGCATGGCATTTCCAGGTGTGTGCCGTCCGCACCAGCCCCAATTAGCCGATTTATATTGCACAAGTAGATTCTGGTTCCACCATAGACCATATGTGAAAATGTCTTTAGATCTAGCATTTTTTTGAAAGCATTGTCTACTGTGTACACAACATTAGAGGCCACCCAATGCCGTTGCTAAAATGTATCAGTTTACTTATCACTTACAAGACTGGTCTCGGCCCTTTTACCTGGACCCTTTTACTTCTGCCACCACCAGCAGCTTCATGACACCCGAACCTAGTTCTGGCCAAACCTTGGGAGGTCTGATCCAACATAATTATTGGTACTTCTTTACTTTCACGGCGCCAGCATGGCGCCGCGCGTCAGAGTCCCCTTGCGGGGCTCGCTTCGCTCGCCCACGCTGCGGGCTCGGTGGCTCGCTACGCTCGCCACGCTAATTAAAATCAACTCCATGCCAACATGGATAGTGAAGGTATGAACTATCCATGTTGGCATGGCGTTAACTCCATTTATTTAACTTAATTAGTGGCGAGCGTAACCCGGAAGTACGCGCGGCGCCATGCTGGCGCCGTGAAAGTAAAGAAGTACCTAATTATTCAGACCAGAGCATTTTTATTTTCTTGTCCTTTGTTGGGCGTTCCAATAGACCGTGAGGAGCAAATGCTTTAGTGCAAGTCATCCAGCATGTAGAAAATCAGGTTAGTGAAAACAGTCCTCCAGTGTAGTCAAATATTCCACTAGTTCCCCAGCTTGCCCCCATATTCACCAGGATCTTCAACAAAATTCTGGAGCTGTGCAGAGTTCCCTTTTTCCTCAAAAGCTCCACAATTGTTCCGGTCCCTAAGAAATCCACTACCACAAGCTTGAATGACTACAGAGAACAAAAATAATGTGGGACGCTTGGGTGAGACAAGAATGAATAACAAAAGACCTGGTTGAGAAAGCCGCCCAGTGTGCGGCGAAAACGCGTTCCCAAGAGACACCTGGATCACTTGCTCCTGCTATCCGTCCATCACCGACTACAGAGCCGGAAGATTGACTCCAATAGCTGCAGGTCTCTCCTCCCACTGCAGACGCTGTGGCAGAGCGTCGCGTGTGAACAACATCAGGAGAGAAAGCCGCGGCGAGGAGACGGCACTTGCCGGGAGACACAGCCTGGTACACGTACCATCTGACTTGGAGACAGCCGAGCGATACGGAGATAGCAGACGCTACAACACAGATCCCCCTGTGTACCAACTTGACCGTTGCCCACACCAAGGAGCAGTAAGAAATACTGCTGGTGACAGGACGGACACTGTTACTTCCATCCCAGTAACAGAAGTCCTGTCTCCACTTTGAGACTACCACTTCATTACTAAGTGAGGCGCTAATGTTGAAGTTAAATAAGTGTGCACACCGGCCCCCTTTTTCACCTTTGTGAACTTTTTTTATCCTCAAAAGGAGAAAGGACATTGTGTCTAAAGGATCAATGGATTGAAACTAATTTCAACTTTACTCCCTTACCACCCTAAAAGGGAAAGGTGCAATTCACCAGTGCTCATATACAGTGGTTATAATTAGTGTCCAATTGACACTGTAGTATTTTAGAGTGCATAGATGTATGTAATGTTGTGTATATGTGTTTTTTTTAATAAATTTGTTATTCATTCTTGTCTCACCCAAGCGCCCCACGTTATTTTTGTTCTCTGTTGTTGTTTAGAGGCTGGCATTCCTCTAACGCGGTGGCTGCAGGGTGACAAGATACACCCCACTGGTCCCTAGCACCAAAAACTACCTTTTTGTTTTCACGGTATCCTTGAATGACTACAGACCGAACTGTTCTTCCTGAAAGACAGGAAACATGAGGTGAATTCTCCTGCTTTAACCACAAGTTCGGTCCAGCAGCACTGGGGCTCCTCTGTACACCAATGACTGCATCTCTGAGTCACAATCAGTTAAGATCATAAAATTTGTTGAGGACAACACCATCATCGGCCTCACCAAGGATGGAGACGAATAAGCTTACAGATGGGAATGGATTGGTTGGTTCGATGCTGCAGCTGCAAAAACTTTAAGCTCAACCCACTCAAAACTGTCGAGATGTTTGAGGACTTTAGGCAGAAGGCAGCTGTTGTGTCTCCACTAATGATTGCCAACTATGTCATGTCAAGAGTGGACTCATTCATGTTCTTGGCGACCACAATCCCCTGGGACCTCAAGTGGAGGCCCAACGTAGATGTCATCATCGGGAAGGCGCAGCAGACTTTGTTCTTCCTAAAGCAACACAGGATGTTCAACATCCCACAGAAGCTCATGCTCCTCTTCTATGCTACAATCTATGTAGGCTCCAAAAGGTGGTCAGGTCTGTGGGCAACCAAGATAGCTAAGGACCAGCAACCAAGATAGCTAAGGACCAGCTACATCTTTGCCTGATAGCATCAGGTTGCCATGGCCGACGATACAGGGCCATTCCCATCAGATCCAACAGAAGCCTCAAAAGCTTTCCCCAAGCAGTCCACCCGCTGAACTTCTGATCACATGAACATTTGGCTGACTGTCCATCTGTCCAAATCCTCTGCATGTAAATTTCACTGTGAACCTTTTGGTATACCTATCTGAATGTCTGTACTTGTTCCCTCCACTTGTCCACTTGTTACTGTCTTGGCTGCTTCACAGTAAACCAAAAACAAATTCCTAGTATACACAAGTATACCTAGCCAATAAAGTGGATTCTGATTCACATGTGCAGCTATATCCTGGAAAACTGGACATGAATGCGATTAACCTGGGATTTCTGCATGTGTGAAAGGCAACAACTCGGGATTAAGTCTTGGTTCCAAGACTCTGCTCTCAACCAGAGGAGAGGGGATGTCACCAGCAGAAGAGGGCTCTGAATGGTCTCTACATCATCAATCAATCAATTGAAAACCTATGTCCATAGGACCTGGGAATTGTACAGAACAAATTATCTGTTACTCCTCTGTGATATTACACCTTTATGCCATTGTTACCAGTGTATTCAGCGCTGGAATTTGCCATCTTGTTGTTGCCACTGCATTGCTCTCACTTTACCCGATTGTTCGTGACTTACTTTGGTTTCACTTCTGCGCTCTACCCTCCTTCCCCTCATCCTCTTCATTCTCCTACCCCTGTTTCCCCCTCCTCTCTTTGGCTCTGCTCTCCCTATTCCGCCTTCTCTCCTACCACATTCTACTCTCACCTGATCGCCGTCACTCCTATATTGGGTTCTCCTTCTTTCGCCACTAAGTCCACACAACCATCATGGATCAGACAACAATTTTGCTGCCCTTTCCTCTATTGGTTCTTGCCCCAGGGGTTGAACAAGTTGTGGTATGGGTGTTCTTCCCTCGTCTACTACATTCCCCTTTGTATAGCATTAATCTATCCCTCTTCTGCCACCATGGTTCCCACACTTAATCTTTCCCAAACATCATTACCTCATCTTGGGTGACTTCAATATTTACATTGATGTCCCCATCTATCCCTCCACCTCTAATTGTCTGTCTTCCTCATGTTTTGGTCTCTCATATCCTCCCCCCCCTCCCCCCTACTCAGGTGCTGAAGTCCAGCTATACATTTTCGCTCTGAGCATATTCCTTCCTCACAGTTTATCTCCAGATGGCGATTTAGAGACGGTTATAGAAGAGGGATATAACCAGGCAGACCAGAGCCTTAATAGATATCTATTACCATGAGATAAGCAAATCTAGTGTTAATGGTTATCTAAGATGCTGCAGATAACTAAGATGCTACTATATGCTTTTTCAAGATGGCGGCGCGAGTAGATCGCGAGGCCCTATGTCTCGGGACTTTCAGTGTTGTGGCATACTTGTTTGTGGGCTGTTTATGGAGTGGGATCCGCCGGCATCATGTACACTCCGGGGGAGCTGGCAGAGATTGGGCTGCGATGTGCGGCTGGACGGAGCGGCAGGGATATGGAGGCTGATGGTGGCATGCTGCGGGTCCCGGAGGTCTCAGGGGCGCAGGAGGAAGTGCGCACTGTCTGGCCGGGTGGAGGAGGCGGCAGAGGGACAGGAAACAGAGGAGAGGGAAGCGTGGAGGACTGCAGGAGAAGCTGAGACAAGCAGGCACCCGGCTTCCCTTACCCAGAATCTTCTTGGCAAATGTAAGATAATTATTTTACAAAATGGTTGAACTGCGACTTCCGTAGCATTGAGTTGGATGACCGGTATGTGCTGCGGGCAGACAGAATATTCAGTGACTCTGGGAAATCCAGGGGAGGTGGATTGTGCATTTATATAAATAAATCTTGGTGCACAGATTCTGTGATTGTGAAACAATACTGCTCGGCTGACATTGAATTTCTTATGGTTAAGTGCAGACCATTCTATCTGCCACGGGAGTTTACTTCTGTTGTCATTACAGCAGTATATGTTCCTCCGGACGCAGCAGCTAATGTAGCTTTCACATCACACTTTTAAAACGGTATTGCCGTTTTTTTTGCCTTTTAAAACGTTTAAGGCTGCAGTGTGAAAGTGTGAACATGGGGTATAGGGGAATGGGACAGTATACCTATGCACTAGTACCCACCAAAAAAATGATTCAAAAAAATTAGATTTAATGTATATTTGTATCCACAATCTATAATTCATGTGCCTTGGCACTCAGTTATTGTGTGGAGGTGCTCCCCTGAGAGTAAGAATAAAGTCAAAGAGAAAAGAGAAAGTACTCTCTTGGTTTGGGGGCACGCTTTTTTATAAAACTTAACGTTTATTAATTGATGGTTTTTAAAATAGTTTGATAATAGGTGCGGACATTACATTTAAACATACATGACATACAAAAACACTTACACACAATTCCTTATTGTTATAAACTCCCATCTATGATAAGCAGTATCGTCTGCAAATTTGAGGATACTTAATCGAATACTAGTATAACAGACTGCTTGTCTAGCGGTAGTTATATCCTTTGAGAGAAGGAATTTTATTTTAGAGGACACCTATATTAGGTGAGTGGATAGCGAATTTCTTTTACTGTGTTTAGTCAAAAAATTATATATTAATTGACAAGCAATTATTGTAAGAGAGAGTACCCTTAGTATACAAAAATATAATGAGGGAGAAAAAGGGGTTTATATCAGCATTCATGCATTATCATTTTCTATATAACTCAATTTGGTCGTGTGGTGACTTCACAACGTCTGCTGTTCTATATCACTTAGGGGTATAGGATATGCATAGTAATGAGTTAGCAAAGACTGCAAAAAAGAAGGAAATTTAGGTAAGTTAGAGGTGTGTCAGTTTATCCCCGCAAGATGGTTTTTGCACGGGAACCGCTACTAATTGTTGTAAAGGATTGGTTTACCCAAACCCCCCAATAGAGCGAGTTTGCTCCGTGCTTCAGTTGCAGATGTGGATAAGGAAAAAGTAGGTTACTTCTATCCACGTTAGGGAAGGAGCCCCCCTGATTGGCAAATGCCCTTGCAGGGAGTCGTCCCTTCGATCGTGGGTGGGTATAACCAGAAAGTGATGATGGAGTAGTAATTAGATAGGTGACACTTATGGATTACCCCACACGCTGCTTTCTCCCATGTGCTCTTGGCATTGATGGGCGATGAGCGGTGCGTCTCGTCTTTCGGTGCCACCAGAAAATGAAAATGAATATGAAAAAGAATGAAAATGAAAAAAATATAATAATTATAACTGCAAGAAAAAATTTTTTTCTGTCTCCAACACCAACCTCTTACAGCTATAATAGCAAATGTTAGACAATATAATGTTGTGGCAGTCCTATTTTTAGTTAGTCAGCAAAAGCACATTAAATATCTATGCATAGAAGTTTTTTTATAGCTGTAATCATAGATGTTTAAACAGTGTAGTTATACAATAGTCTGATGCAAATATGTAAATTAAACAGCAGGAGCAATCTCTCTATCAGACACCCCAAGATATTTTTTTTTGTGGTCTCCCACACTCAAATGTCTATACATAGAAATTACTTGTGGTAATAGACACAAATGCTAATTACTGTGATTATGTCAGCAGCAGTATATTGGTTCCCCTAAAGAGGGGGATCTTACCACTACCCGAGTGGACCAACCAATACTGTCATAGGATCCTTCCCGGGTAAAAGATGCTGAAGCTAAAGTTCCCTCAAGGGTCTCCAAAAGGTCAGGAGGGACTGGTATCTCCTCTCTGATCTGTGTGTAGGTCAATCGATATGGACAAACGGCCGTTTCGCGGTAATCCCGCTTCCTCAGTGTCCTTCTGATTGTCTGACTGGTAACCTATCTTATACGTGGGCTGACCAATCCCCAGGCGAAGGTGTGTATTGAATTATCCAATAGGAACAGTGGGTGTTTCTGGGAAAAGGTGTGTGTATATCACCTCCCCTAATGACCCGTTTTTTAGGCACATTGATTGGCTGATCGCATCGCGTCACGCACATGATTATGTGCGCGATTGCGTGGCTTCCGTGTGCACGTCCCTGGTAGTGGTTCTGTTACGTGCACACGTTCTCCGTCTTTCAGCCCGTTACCATGGTAACCGGGCGACGCTTTTCACCGTCCGGCTCCCTTGCGTGCATGTGTTGTCATTCTGCGCCTGCGTGCCCGTTGTTATAGCAACCCGGCGACGCTGTTCCCTTAACAGCTGATTGCAGTCACGGGCAGTCTCTATACTGGTGCGTCTGAACATGATCTATCTGTGTGTATGCACCCTTTCTATTGGATACACTTCTTAGCTTGTGAATATCAGTGATCTTTGTATCTTCAATGGTCACAGGTATCGTGTCCCCCTACAGTTAGTATAGTATGTGCAGTTATTTCTGCATTTACGTATTGGTTGTCATAGGATTTTACTTGTCGGTTTTTCATGGTCGTTGTGGTGATAGGGCCATATAATATATATAGAGACAGTTAGGCTAAGTAAATATAAATGATAATATATTTTGGATATGGATAATAGTGATTATTAGACCAGGAATTATTCGTGGAGAAGAAATGAAAAGAGGTTGGGGAGGGGGAGGTGGGGAGTTATTTTTAGGGGTGAAGATTTCTTATGTTATTCCATTCGTGTGTTATTTATTTTTGTTGAGATGAGCTCAAACTTTATTGTGCTTTCATAGTCTTCTTATGGTGAATGGTAATGTGAGGTGTGATGATCTTTTAAATAGTGGGATTGTGAGATCTATTAGGGATAAAATTAATTGTGATGTGCAGTGTGTAGTGTAGAGAATATACAATGTGATTGTATCTGGTATAATAAGGTGCTATGATATCCTTTGTTGTGAATTAAGACTGGTGCAAAAAACTTTAGTTATAAATATAGTGAAAAGAAACCAACCATAAAGCCGTGAGAAAAGTGTAAATATCTATAGTAGGGGGGATTGTAAAAAAATATGGGGGGGGGGAAAAATGGGGGGGAAAAAGAAAAAAATGGGAGGAAAGAAAAAAATGGGGAGGAACAGAAAAAAGAAAAGATAGAAAGAAAAAAGTGGGGGGGGGGGGGGGAAAGAAGGGAAAGAAAAAATGCTAACCAATTTCTGGTAACATTAGATGTGGAATCGTTATACACGAGTATCAGACACGATCAAGGCATGAGAGCGATCAAATATTTTCTGGATTTGGAGGGAATGGATGAATTTAAGGAATTCCTCCTTGTACTTTTGGATTTTGTTTTGCACAAAAATTATTTTACCTTTGATGATGGTTTCTTTCTCCAGACCCGAGGAACAGCGATGGGCGCGGCATGTGCGCCCACGTATGCCAACCTGTTCCTCGGGTGGTGGGAGAGGGAAGTTGTATTTCACGAGTCCAATGACTACTACACCAATCAGATGATCACCTATATTAGATATATAGATGACATCTTTTTAATTTGGCAAGGAGAAGAGAAGGACCTACATGAATTCATCAAAATTCTCAATACTAACACCCTAAACCTAAGATTAACATATAACATCAGTCGGACGGAGGCAACTTTCCTGGATTTACAAATCTATCCAAGCAAGGAGGGTAATATCCACACCAAACTTTTCAGGAAAGAAACGGCCACAAACAGCCTGTTGCACAGAGAGAGTTCTCACTTTCCGCCAACCCTTAAAAATCTACCTAAAGGGGAATTCCTTCGATTAAGGAGAAATTGCACAACGAGAGAGACCTTTGAAGCCAAAAGTCAAGAACTAATGACCAGACTCCAAGATAGGGGATATAGCAAAAGGTCCATAAAAACAGCCAAATTCCTAGCTCTGAAAACCAATAGAGAAGATCTGATTTTCCCAAAGAAAACTGAGAAGGGACAACCAGAATTACGATTCGTAACCAATTATTGTACGGAGTGGAAGGAATTACAATGTCTGATAAATAAACACTGGGCTGTTCTCCTTGCCGACAACGATCTCAAAGAAATTCTTCCTGAAAAACCAGCCCTGAGTTGGAGACGATCACCCAACCTCAGGGATAAACTGGTGCAGAGCCACTTTCAGAGGACATCAAAGAAAGAACCCAAACTGAGGGGAACATATCCGTGCAACATCTGTAAAGCCTGCACCAATATCAAAAAGACCGATCAAATCAAAGATAGATATGGCAAACAATATTCCATAAAGCAATACATGAACTGCAGTACTACAGGCCTAGTGTACTGCTTGGAATGTCCTTGCAACCTACGATACGTAGGGATGACAACTCGAGCCTTCAAACTGAGACTACTGGAGCACATCGGCAACATCCGTAATGCAAAGACGGACCTCTCCAAATCCAGAAAACTGACATCGGTAGCCCGCCACTTCCTCTCTTTCCACCAAGGCAAGCCTGAAGATCTAAGGGCCTTTGGATTGGAACAAGTCAAACTGGGTATAAGAGGGGGAGACATCATGAAAGAATTGCTCCAAAAAGAAACAAAATGGATCTTTTATCTCAACACAGTCAGCCCACACGGCTTAAACGAATACAATAATTACACCTCCTTTTTGGGCTGAAACCACCCCCCCCTTTTTTTCATTTAAAGCACCACCCTGTCCAGACAACAGTAACAACACTGAAGCAAATTTACAATATCAAATAAATACTTACACTTACCTACAATTTCATCAAACGTTTTTTCTTTAAAAATTTTTTTATATAATCTTAATAAACCAAAAAAATTTTTATTTGTATAAATAATATTGTCTGAGATTCACCAACATATAACTGGGGCCAAGCCAATCCCCTACATATATAGAATATACGAAATGTCATAGGAAAAATGTAGAAATTTTTTTCCCCTCCCTTCAGTTAAAACCCTTTATCCATGTATGTATGTAAACGTGTGTGTATATGTATGTGTGTATGTATATATACATATATATATAAAAAACTATTTTCTCCCCCCCCCCCTTTTTTTTTTTTTTTCCTCTTTTTTCTTTCCCTTCTTTCCCCCCCCCCCCCCCACTTTTTTCTTTCTATCTTTTCTTTTTTCTGTTCCTCCCCATTTTTTTCTTTCCTCCCATTTTTTTCTTTTTCCCCCCCCATTTTTTCCCCCCCCATATTTTTTTCAATCCCCCCTACTATAGATATTTACACTTTTCTCACGGCTTTATGGTTGGTTTCTTTTCACTATATTTATAACTAAAGTTTTTTGCACCAGTCTTAATTCACAACAAAGGATATCATAGCACCTTATTATACCAGATACAATCACATTGTATATTCTCTACACTACACACTGCACATCACAATTAATTTTATCCCTAATAGATCTCACAATCCCACTATTTAAAAGATCATCACACCTCACATTACCATTCACCATAAGAAGACTATGAAAGCACAATAAAGTTTGAGCTCATCTCAACAAAAATAAATAACACACGAATGGAATAACATAAGAAATCTTCACCCCTAAAAATAACTCCCCACCTCCCCCTCCCCAACCTCTTTTCATTTCTTCTCCACGAATAATTCCTGGTCTAATAATCACTATTATCCATATCCAAAATATATTATCATTTATATTTACTTAGCCTAACTGTCTCTATATATATTATATGGCCCTATCACCACAACGACCATGAAAAACCGACAAGTAAAATCCTATGACAACCAATACGTAAATGCAGAAATAACTGCACATACTATACTAACTGTAGGGGGACACGATACCTGTGACCATTGAAGATACAAAGATCACTGATATTCACAAGCTAAGAAGTGTATCCAATAGAAAGGGTGCATACACACAGATAGATCATGTTCAGACGCACCAGTATAGAGACTGCCCGTGACTGCAATCAGCTGTTAAGGGAACAGCGTCGCCGGGTTGCTATAACAACGGGCACGCAGGCGCAGAATGACAACACATGCACGCAAGGGAGCCGGACGGTGAAAAGCGTCGCCCGGTTACCATGGTAACGGGCTGAAAGACGGAGAACGTGTGCACGTAACAGAACCACTACCAGGGACGTGCACACGGAAGCCACGCAATCGCGCACATAATCATGTGCGTGACGCGATGCGATCAGCCAATCAATGTGCCTAAAAAACGGGTCATTAGGGGAGGTGATATACACACACCTTTTCCCAGAAACACCCACTGTTCCTATTGGATAATTCAATACACACCTTCGCCTGGGGATTGGTCAGCCCACGTATAAGATAGGTTACCAGTCAGACAATCAGAAGGACACTGAGGAAGCGGGATTACCGCGAAACGGCCGTTTGTCCATATCGATTGACCTACACACAGATCAGAGAGGAGATACCAGTCCCTCCTGACCTTTTGGAGACCCTTGAGGGAACTTTAGCTTCAGCATCTTTTACCCGGGAAGGATCCTATGACAGTATTGGTTGGTCCACTCGGGTAGTGGTAAGATCCCCCTCTTTAGGGGAACCAATATACTGCTGCTGACATAATCACAGTAATTAGCATTTGTGTCTATTACCACAAGTAATTTCTATGTATAGACATTTGAGTGTGGGAGACCACAAAAAAAAAAAAAAAAAAATATCTTGGGGTGTCTGATAGAGAGATTGCTCCTGCTGTTTAATTTACATATTTGCATCAGACTATTGTATAACTACACTGTTTAAACATCTATGATTACAGCTATAAAAAAACTTCTATGCATAGATATTTAATGTGCTTTTGCTGACTAACTAAAAATAGGACTGCCACAACATTATATTGTCTAACATTTGCTATTATAGCTGTAAGAGGTTGGTGTTGGAGACAGAAAAATTTTTTTTCTTGCAGTTATAATTATTATATTTTTTTCATTTTCATTCTTTTTCATATTCATTTTCATTTTCTGGTGGCACCGAAAGACGAGACGCACCGCTCATCGCCCATCAATGCCAAGAGCACATGGGAGAAAGCAGCGTGTGGGGTAATCCATAAGTGTCACCTATCTAATTACTACTCCATCATCACTTTCTGGTTATACCCACCCACGATCGAAGGGACGACTCCCTGCAAGGGCATTTGCCAATCAGGGGGGCTCCTTCCCTAACGTGGATAGAAGTAACCTACTTTTTCCTTATCCACATCTGCAACTGAAGCACGGAGCAAACTCGCTCTATTGGGGGGTTTGGGTAAACCAATCCTTTACAACAATTAGTAGCGGTTCCCGTGCAAAAACCATCTTGCGGGGATAAACTGACACACCTCTAACTTACCTAAATTTCCTTCTTTTTTGCAGTCTTTGCTAACTCATTACTATGCATATCCTATACCCCTAAGTGATATAGAACAGCAGACGTTGTGAAGTCACCACACGACCAAATTGAGTTATATAGAAAATGATAATGCATGAATGCTGATATAAACCCCTTTTTCTCCCTCATTATATTTTTGTATACTAAGGGTACTCTCTCTTACAATAATTGCTTGTCAATTAATATATAATTTTTTGACTAAACACAGTAAAAGAAATTCGCTATCCACTCACCTAATATAGGTGTCCTCTAAAATAAAATTCCTTCTCTCAAAGGATATAACTACCGCTAGACAAGCAGTCTGTTATACTAGTATTCGATTAAGTATCCTCAAATTTGCAGACGATACTGCTTATCATAGATGGGAGTTTATAACAATAAGGAATTGTGTGTAAGTGTTTTTGTATGTCATGTATGTTTAAATGTAATGTCCGCACCTATTATCAAACTATTTTAAAAACCATCAATTAATAAACGTTAAGTTTTATAAAAAAGCGTGCCCCCAAACCAAGAGAGTACTTTCTCTTTTCTCTTTGCAGTGTGAAAGTGTCATAGTTGAAATACCATTTAAAGTTAACTGGTATTTCAACACGTTTAAAAAGCAGAGTCCTACCCGTTTTAAAGCCAATTCAGAGCCGTTTTTTGTGCTGTCTGAATGGCACTGAAATGGTATTTAGTAAAAAATAAAGGTTAGAGCACTGTGATAGGCTGTCCCTTGTCTTGTGTCCCTTCCCTGAACCAGGAAATAAGCTGTGGGTAGAAACGTGTTCAGAGGTTAAACGGCTTGACTGGTGATGTGAATGGTACTTAAACGGTATTTTTAAATGGTAATCTGCTGCAATATGAACACTAGACCCGTTTAAAATACCATTTTAAATTACAGTTTTTCAAAACGTTTCAAAATGTTTTATGTGATGTGAAAGCTACATAAAATTGCTTTGAAAGAGCTGCACATGGCTATTAGTAAACAGCAGACTACTCATCCGGAGGCGGTTTTTATAATTGCCGGGGACTTTAACAAAACCGTGTTACCAAAATTCCATCAACATGTTACTTGTAAAACTAGGGGGGATAACATACTGGATCATGTTTACACAAATATTGCTGGAGCCTATTCTGCAGTGGTCCTCCCTCATCTGGGTCAATCTGACCATCTATCCTTATTTCTCACCCCTAAGTATTCTCCACTTATTAAGCGAGTGAAGCCGGTAGTGAGAGACATTAAGGTTTGGCCAAGTGGGGCGGAGGCTGAGCTGCAGAGGAAGTTCGGGCAAACTGATTGGAATGCATTTGTGCCACAGGTTGTCGGTGGTCTACATGTGGATATTGACATCTATGCTGCTACAGTGCTGGACTATATCAATTTAAACATCGAGGAGGTTAAATCCTGGAAACAGATTATTGTGTACCCCCAATCAGAAACCCTGGATGACTGGGGAGGTCCGGCTTCTGTTAAAGGCTCGCAACATCGCCTTTGGAAAAGGGGATGCACAAGCCTATAATATTTCTAGGGCAAATCTGAGGAAGGGGATTGTTAAAGCATTGTTATAAGATGAATATCGAGGAGCATTTTATAAAATCGGACTCCCGACGCATGTGGCAGGGTATTCAGGTCGTAAGTGATTATTGGTCGAAAGTTTCTAACTTAGTGACCTCAGATGTCTCTTTTCTGGACGAGCTGAATTATTTCTATGCGCGTTTTGATAGAGATAACTGTGAGAAGGTAACCAAACTGCCGTTAAGTGGTCAGCCTCTTACATTATCATCAGAGGAGGTTTGTGCTGCACTGGGTCAGATTGATGCAGGCAAGTCGGCTGGTATTCCGGGGCGTGTTCTAGGGCATGTGCGGTGCAGTTGTATGGGGTTTTTATGGATTTATTGAACCTGTCTTTATCCAGGGCAACGGTTCCAGCATGTTTTAAGAGCACGGCCATTATTCCGTTACCCAAGATTGCTAGCCCAAAAGGTTTAAACGACTATCGTCCTGTAGCTCTTACGCCGATTATCATAAAATGTTTTGAGCGGCTGGTGCACTTGAAGGATAGTCTTTCCCCTCTGTTGGATCCTTACCAGTTTGCATATCATAAGAATAGGAGTACGGAGGATGCTATCTCCTTGTTATTGCATTCGGTGCAGTCTCATTTAGATTAAAACAATACATACAGTATGCTAGAAACATAGAATTTGACGGCAGATAAGAACCACTTGGCCCATCTAGTCTGCCCCTTTTTTTAAACATGTTACCTCAAACCATATTTGATCCTTATTTTTTTGTAAGGATATCAATATGCCTATCCCAAATTGTACTACTGTATTTGCGTCTACCACCGCTGATGGGAGGCTATTCCACTTATCTACTACTCTTTTTGTGAAAAAATTCTTCCTCACATTTCCCCTGAATCTTCCTCCCTCTAGTGTCAGTGCATGTCCTCGTGTTCTGTTGCTCGTCTTCCTGTGAAGAATGTCTCCCACCTGAATCTTCCTCCCCCTAGTGTCAGTGCATGTCCCCGTGTTCTGCTGCTCCTCTTCCTGTGAAGAATGTCTCCCACCTGTACCTTGTTAAAACCCTTGATATATGTAAAAGTTTCTATCATGTCCCCCCTTTCCCTTCTCTGCTCTAAATTATACATATTAAGATCTTTTAGTCTTTCCTGGTACGTTTTGTGATGTAGGCCATGCACCATTTTAGTTGCTCTTCTTTGTACAGTCTCTAATGTATTTATATCCTTCTGGAGATATGGCCTCCAGAACTGAACACAATACTCTAGGTGAGGTCGTACCAATGACCTATACAGTGGCATTATTACTTCTTTCTTTCTACTGCTGATACTGTACCTCTCCCTATGCAACCAAGCATCTGACTTGGCTTCTTCATTGCTTTGTTACATTGCCTACCTGCCTTTAAGTCCCCTGAAATAGTGACACCTAGATCCCTCTCTTCCTCAGTAGTTTCCATTATAGTGCCATTTATACTATATTGAGTCTTTGGATTTCTGAGACCCAAGTGCATGATTTTGCATTTTTTGGCATTAAACTGTAGTTGCCATGCTCTTGACCATTTCTCTAATCTACCTAGATCCTCAACCATTTGTTTTACCCCTCCTGGTGTGTCTACCCTATTGCATACCTTTGTGTCATCTGCAAAAAGGCACATTTTACCCTCAATTCCATTTGCAATATCACCAATAAAGATATTAAAAAGCACCGGTCCGAGTACAGATCCCTGGGGTACTCCACTTTCCCTCCTTTGACTGTACTCGGTTTACTACAACTATTGTTTGTGGACTTTAGTTCAGCATTCAATACGGTGATTCCGGCAAAGTTGGTTATCAAACTAACTGAACTAGGAATTAATGGTTTTATGTGTAACTGGATTACGGATTTCTTGACTGACAGACCGCAAGTGGTCAGATCAGGAAGCAATAGTTCGGCCACTATTACACTACACACAGGGCTGTGTGTTGAGTAAATTTTTATACTCCGTTTTTACCTCTGACTGTAGGCCGGTTCATCCATCAAACACTATCAAGTTCGCTGATGATACGACACTGGTAGGTCTCATCAGCGAGAATGATGTAACAGCTTACAGAGAAGAGATACAATCTCTTGCTGCTTGGTGCAGTGATAACAACTTGTTACTTAATATCAGCAAAACGAAAGATTATTGTTGATTTTAGAAGGGAGAAAAGTAAACAGGTTGTCCCTATTCAGATAGATGGGATGGAGGTTGAAAGGGTTCAGTGTTTTAAATTTCTAGGCACATTAATTTCGGAGGACCTTTCTTGGTCAACGAATACAAAGAGTTTAGTGAAGAAGGCCCACAAACAACTGATGTCTTTTTAACACCCTTAAAAAGAAAAGACGTCAGCAAGTATTCTGGTGAATTTTTATCGATGTGCCATAGAGAGTATTCTGACCAACTGTGTTACAGTATGGTACGGAAATTGCACAGTTGCGGAGCGAAAGATGCTTCGGAGGGTTGTTAAAATGGCCCAGTGGATTGTAGGGACCTCACTTCCAACGGTGGAAGCTATTCACTGGAAATGCTGTAAGCGCCATGCAAATAATATTATAAAGGATTTGACTCACCCAGCGCAGGGTCTATTCACACTTCTGCCTTCTGGTAGGCGTTTTAGAGGTTTTAAAAATAGGACAAGCAGACTGAGGAATAGTTTTTTTCCTACAGCAGTTATAGCTTTAAATTCTAGATAGTGTAAGTGCTGATTGTATTATTGTTTTATGTACTGTGATTAAGTTTGTCGCCACCATACATTGATTTACGGAAGATGTTAAAACTTAATTTTGTTGCCCTATCGTGGAGTAATGATAATAAAGTGAATCTCATCTCTCATCTCATAAATGTAACCTTGTACAAGTCTCCGGCAGTTCGCCCCATTCACTGGCCCATTGGATTCCTCCCATGACGGGTAGACTTTAATGGTGTGTACACACTGTGGGCCTTATTCTAGTTCACTCTCTCTGACAAAATCCTTCTTAGATGGACAAAACCATGTGCACTGCAGGTGGGGCAGATGTTACTTGTGCAGAGAGAATTAGATTTGGGTGGGGTTTTACTTCAAAGTGAGATCTATATTGCAGTTTAAAAATAAAGCAGCCAGTATTTACCCTGCGCAGAAACAAAGGGTGAGATTTAATAGGATGAGAGATTCAGAAAGTGAGAGATTGAGTAAGAAATCTCCAGTTTTTTTAAAGCGGCAATCATTTACACATCAAAACCTGTTTGATTATAAAGTGTAAATGATTGCTGCTTTAAAAAAACCTGGAGATTTCTTACTCAATCTCTCACTTTCTGAATCTCTCATCCTATTAAATCTCACCCAAAATAACTCACCCAAATCTAATTCTCTCTGCACATTTTACATCTGCCCCCCTGCAGTGCACATGGTTTTGTCCACCTAAGAAGGATTTTGTCAGAAAGAGTGAACTAGAATAAGGCCCTATAAGAGATCTGACTAAATTGTTTGAATGAAGATCAGGGCTAATTACCAACAGCCCCACACATAAAGGCACATGAGTGCATGGCAGTCATGCTGAGGGGTCGGCAGTGGGGACAAAGGACTACTAGGGGACCTGATAGGCAGTAATTACAGAACAATGGATTACCTTCCTGGTATTTGAGTCCATTACCAGCCACTTCTCTGTCACTGTTTGGAGATCTTGCACATTAAGGGGCTCTCTCAGCCTAATTTTAAGCTCCAGTTTACCCCCAGTTGGTTTTCTTCCATCAAATACCTGTAAGAAGAGATTGCTCAGATTTACTAAAGCCGACTTCAGCTATAAAAACATCTGGAAAATAGATTGGAACAGCGGCTAATTATGAAGTGTTTGTGGTAACCCAGAAGTGGCCAAAGCATCAATAGCGATCTGCCAGCAGCAGCCTATCAGCTGCCAACGTCTGTCACTGTACCAGCCACAGTAGGAGAGCTAGGTGAAGGGGGCTAAGGCTGGCAATGGGTGGCACAGTGAGGCTGACACCGGGACAGGCAGGTATGGTGCCATGTTGTGACCTCACTGAGGCTGCTGGACTGATAGGTAATTCTTTATTTAGGGGCTAGGACATTTTAATGTATGCTAAATTTTCTGTGTGGGTCAATGTTGTTCCGTGTCCCCATTTTCAGGCGCACAAATGTTTTGTACGTTCAGAACAATGTGTACCCATGGACAACGGGACCCTGCAGTGCATTTACCAGGGTCCTCATCCTGAGGAGACGATGATGGTGTTATTTGTAATGTATTTGCCTGTAGGGCATCATGTGTTTAATCTACTTTTGGCCTGGCGCATTCATTAATAAGTCAGCGTTGTGTGATATATATATATATAAATGGGGGGTTGTGGCCTTTTTCCTCGCTGTTAGGGTAGCAGCACTTCTATGGAACCTCACTGTTAATTGAGGCACAGGGGATAGAAATGGAAAAAGGAGAGATATAGAAGAGCGCTCTCACCAGAAATAGGACACAATAGTAAAATCAAATGTGTTCATTCTGAAAATGTGCACAAAAAGATTGCTTCTTCAGGTGATTCTCATAAGATTCTGATACAACGCCTGACTTAGATTAGCAGAAATGACCCTACGCGTTTTGTCTGATGAGGACTTTTTCTGGGGTGATTAGGATCACATTTGGATAATGTAGTTCTCCTCAATGGTTAAAAACGAGGTATGGGATATACCGACATCAAACTATGGAGTATAGTATTTTGTCATATAGAATGATGTTGCTCCATAAGCAACCAGATATCAAGACAGCCTTAAACAGCCGACCGACTGGTGTTTTTTCACAGAACTAGTACTTAATGGAAAATTCAGCTACTTAGGACGCAAATAATGAGAGCACGCCCCCTGTCAGAGAGCAATATGACAGTGTCTATACTTCAACCGATTAACATCTGCAGACAAATTGCGAAAGGACAATGTCATATCTACTGCCAATTTGTATTTGTGAAGTGTACTTATTTTCCACTTTGCCCAAAGGGCAATTTTTATGTCATTTTTTTATGAAATTAAAGTTTTAATGTATTAAATATTAATAAACACACACACACATGTAGCATTGTGCTGTAACACACAAGCATACTGTATGTACACAGGTAATTGTGCTCTTACCTCTACAATCTCCCGGATTTCACACTGCGTCTCTAATTTATCCAGCTTAACACTTGCCGTGCCGATCTGCTTATCGCTCCTGAGCAAGAACACACTGCAAAAATAGGATTTTAAATTACCTACTGGAAAATCCTTTTCTCATAGTCCATATGGGATACTGGGATGTCTCAATACAATGGGCAATAGAGGGTATCCATAGGAGACAGGCACATACTAAAATCTTCAGACTGGGTGTTTTGGCTCCTCCGATCTACGTCCCCTCCCACAAGCCAGTTAAGGTAAGAGGAGGATGAACGTATGTGAGAAAAGGATGTGTGAGATTTATACCAGCACACCCCAAACAACAACAAGAACATCATAACTGTTACATTTTATTGTTAAATAACATATGATTACAACAGTGACAACACTGAGTTTGAGTGGCGTTGTTAAACCAATGACAACCAGATGCAATAGAACTCCGCACTGAGGTGGGCACCGAGTATCCCATATGGACTACAAGAAAAGGATTTACTGGTAGGTAATTAAAATCCTATTTTCTATATCATCCATATGGGATACTGGGATGGTCTCAAAGCTTCTAGAATGGGTGGGAATGTGCAGAGACTGCTTAGGGTGGTCTCAAGCTTTTTATCTGACCAATCTCTAAGTGTGGAGGTCCCAGCGACTGGAAGCACCACCTCTTTTGATAAACGGGAGACCGATGCATCAACCACCGGAGGCTCCTCCCACGCCTTCCTTCACGAAGGCTCAAAAGGGAAATGTGGCTATAAAGCATTTAGACATTTGAAAACGCTTCTCAGGATTTTTCCAGGCCACTTTGAATGTGTCCTCCAAACCAACTTGTTCTTGAAAGACTATGAGACACATAAAAGGGATATCCTTCCACAGACTCAGCCTGAGGAAAGTAATTGCCAATATCTAAGGTTCTGACCCATGGAGTAATGACGGAGATTCATGTAATTTATTTATTAACAGTTTCTTATATAGCGCACACATAATTCGCAGCCCTGTACAGAGCATAGTTATGAGCAAAAACGCATACCAAATTACAGTACAAGACAGTTTAGGACAAGTACATGGTTAATATGGATAGTTGCATCAGGGGACAGGACACTGAAACAATCATCAGGGTGGCAGAGGTTTATATATTCTAAGAAAAGCACATGAGGAGAGAGGGCCCTGCTCGTGAGAGCTCACATTCTAAAGGGGAGGGTTAGACAGACAGGGGGGACACAGAAGGGAAAGAAGTGGGCATAAACAGTAGGTTAGGATGAGAGATGGTCGGGTTTTATGCAGGAGGGTGGGAAAAGGTCAGCTTAGTAATGGCTCCTATGTCATCTCCCCCATCCAGATCCTCATCTGAGTCAGGGGTAATGGTGGCCAGACCACGTTTACGGGATTGCCTGGGAGTGGGAGTAAGGTTATTCACTCTGGCAGACAGGACAGATAAACCCTGCTGCATCTGCTTGATCTGCATTGTATTTACAGCCAGCTGTGAGGACATTCTCCAGTAGTAGTAGTAGTAGTACGTTTATTTCTAAGGCGCCGCAAAGTGTCCGCAGCGCCGTACATAGCAAACAAAAAAACAAATTACAAGGTAACGTACAGGGTGTGTTGAAAGATACAGTATAAATAGGGGTATAGCTGGTAGAACTAAAATCAACATCAGTTCAGAAGTAGGTGTCAAAATTGTCAAGGAGACTGAAGATGAAGTAGAGGAAGGGAAGAACAGGACAGGAGCACAGGTGAGGTAATGAGGTAGGGTGAGTACGTGAGGAAGGAGGGCCCTGCTCATAAGAGTTAACATACTAAAAACAGGTGAGTGGACGAACGAAATACAATAGGATAAGTAGGAACGGAGGGGAACGGAGGCAGGATAGGAGGATCAAAAGAGGTTAGGAGGAGGGATAGGCTAGTCGAAAAAAGTGGGTTTTGAGGGAGCGCTTGAAGGAGGTAAGGGAATCAGATAGCCTGATGGGTGGCGGGAGGTTGTTCCAGTGCAGGGGGGCAGCGCGAGAGAAATCTTGGACACGGGAGTGGGAGGAGGTGATTAGGTGAGAGGTCAGTCGGCGGTCAGCGATGGAGCGAAGAGGACGGGAGGAAGTGTGGATAGAGATCAGTGAAGAGAGGTAGGGAGCTGTGGAGGAGGAGAGAGCCTTGTATGTGGTGGTGAGGAGTTTAAAGAGAACTCGGAAAGGAATGGGGAGCCAGTGAAGAGATAAACAGAGGGGGGAGGCGGAGGTAGAGCGGCGGGAGAGGAAGATGAGCCTAGCAGCAGCGTTAAGAATGGATTGGAGAGGTGCGAGGCGGGTGAGAGGTAGCCCAAAGAGAAGGATGTTGCAGTAGTCAAGACGGGAGATGACAAGAGAGTGAATGAGAATTTTGGTCGCGTCAGTGGAGAGGAATGGTCTGATGCGTGAGATGTTGCGTAGGTGAAAGCGGCAAGACTGTGAGAGAGCACGAATGTGGGGGGTGAAAGAGAGGGAGGAGTCAATGATGACACCGAGGCAGCGCGTTTGGTCGGTGGACGTGATCTCGGTTTCACCAATGCTGATGGAGATAGTGGGAGAAGAGGGGATGTTCGGGGGATGGAAGATTAGAAGTTCAGTTTTAGCCATGTTTAGTTTCAGGAAGCGTTGGGTCATCCAGGCTGAGATAGCCGTGAGGCATTCGGAGACCTTGGACAGAAGTGATGGGGATAAGTCGGGGGAGGAGAGATAGATTAGGGTATCATCAGCATAAAGGTGGTAATGAAAACCATAGGAGCTGATGAGGGTGCCCAGAGAGGTGGTGTAGAGGGAGAAGAGGAGAGGGCCAAGGACTGACCCTTGGGGAACACCGACTGGCTGGGGGGTAGTAGGAGAGGAGGAGCTCGGAGTGGAGACGGAGAAGGAGCGATCGGAGAGGTATGAGGTGAACCAGGAGAAGACCGTGCCAGTGATGCCAAAGGAGCGGAGGGTGTTGAGCAGGAGAGGGTGGTCAACAGTGTCAAAGGCAGCCGACAGATCAAGCTGGATGAGGATAGAGAAGAGGCCTTTGGATTTAGCCGATAGTAGATCGTTAGTGACTTTGGTCAGTTTCAGTGGAATGTAAAGGGCGGAACCCGGATTGGAGGGGGTCTAGAATGGAGTTAGCAGTAAGGTGGCTTAGGAGACGATTATAGGTCAGACGTTCTAGGAGTTTGGAGGCAAAAGGGAGGAGGGAGATGGGCCTGTAGTTGGATGGAGAGTTGGGGTCCAGATTTGTTTTTTTGAGAATTGGGGAGACAAGAGCGTGTTTGAAGGAGGAAGGGAAGATCCCAGAGGATAGGGAAAGATTAAAGAGGTGAGCCAGGTGAGAGCAGACTGATGGACTGAGACGACGGATAATATTGGAGGGGATAGGATCGAGCGGGCAGGTGGAGGGAGAAGCGGATTGGAGGATAGAGTGGACTTCAGCAGCAGTGGTGGGGTAAAATGAGGACAGGGGTTGGAAGGAGGGGAGTGGAGATGTAGGAGGGGAGGAGGGAGAGGGTGAGGTCATGGCAGCAGTGATGGCAGTCCTGAGAGAGGAGATTTTGGTTGAAAAGTAGGTAGCAAAATCAGCGGCTACGATGGAGGACGGAAGAGCTGGAGGAGGGGGGGAGAGCAAGGAGTTGAAGGTGGCGAAGAGCCTGCGGGGATTGGATGATTGGGAAAGGATGAGGGACTTAAAGTAGGATTCCTTGGCCAGAGCAAGGGCAGAGCTGAAGGAGGAAAGAATGAATTTGAAATGGAGATAATCCGCAAGGGAGCGTGATTTCTTCCAGAAGCGCTCAGCAGTGCGAGAGCACTTTTTAAGGAATCGGGTGATAGGTGAGTGCCACGGTTGGGGGTTGAAGCATCGAAGAGGGATAGAGGAGGGAGGGCAGGCAGAGTCCAATGCCGAAGATAGGGTGTCATTATAGAGGGAGGCAGCGAGGTTCGGGCAGGACATGAGGGCGATTGGGGCGAGAAGAGGACACAGCGTGTTTGAGAAGGCAGCAAGATCAAGTGTGTTGACGTTATGCCGTGAGACAATGCGCTTGGGAGGGGGGGTGGGAGAGGGGGAAGCAGTGAGGGAGAAGGAGATGAGGTGATGGTCAGAAAGAGGAAAAGCTGAGATAGTGTAGTCAGTAAGGGAACAAGAGCAAGAGAAGACGAGATCGAGGGAGTGTCCTTGGATGTGGGTGGGAGAGGTAGTCCACTGAGATAGGCCAAGAGAGGAGCAGAGAGAGAGGAGTTTGGAGGTGCCAGGATCAGCGGGGTTATCCAAGGGGATGTTAAAGTCACCAAGAATGACAGATGGCAGGTCGGAGGAGAGGAAGTGTGGAAGCCAGGCGGCGAAGTTGTCAAGAAATTGGGAGATAGGGCCAGGGGGGCGGTATATTGCAGCGACACGGAGGTGGTAGGGGTAGTATAGACGGATAGAGTGAGACTCAAAGGAGGAGAAAAGGAGAGAGGGTTCAGGGTGAATGACACTGTGGGTGCATGAGGCTGAGAGGAGAAAACCCACACCGCCACCTTGGCGACCGTCAGGCCTGGGAGTGTGAGAGAAAGAGAGGCCACCGTGGGAGAGAGCAGCTGGAGAGACAGAATCAGAGGTGGAGAGCCAGGTCTCGGTGATAGCAAGGAGGTGGAATGCTCTAGAGATGAATAGGTCATGGATGGCAGGGAGTTTGTTGCAGATGGATCTGGCGTTCCATAGTGCACAGGAAAGAGGGGAGGTGGGTTGTGTATTTATGTGGATAAGGTTTTTGGGATTGCAGAGGCGAGGGGGGGTCATTGGGAGGGTGGGGGTGCGGGGGCGAGTGTTCAGGATAGGTATGGGATGGGAGGGGGGAGGAGCAGTTGGAGAAAGTGAAGTTGAGAGATTAACAGCCATGAGGAACCAAAGGCGAGGGGGTAGGTTAGTGAAAGCAGACAGAGGGATTTGGGAGGACAGACAGCGTCTGTAGTAGATTTGGTAGAAAACAGCATAGATTGTATACCGCTGGCCCATGCAGGCTCCTGAGATTCCCCCTCTGGGTTGTGAGGACACACCACTGAGCTGGGATGATATACATAGGTCACAAGTGACCTGTGAGGTAGATGCAGGGGTGAATTTTGCACTGCAAATCATACAGGTTATCTTTCTCACCATGCTGGAGACTGTAACCTTCCCACACATGCACACACATACAATGATATAAATCAGTGCGACAGTGTATAGAAGCTGGAAAAAGAGGGGTTTTGCCAATCGCACAGGAGGGTATAAATTTATAATGCTTATAGGACCCCTTTGAATCTATGAAGAATAGTGTTTTGTTATTTATTATGGGGTGTGCTGCCGTTGGACAATGAATATAACACGATTGAAAAGAGAAAGAAGAGATTGTCACTTTTAGGCGCACCTGGAGAAAATACATTTTGTAAAATATAACTTTTATTGGTTTATTTTAAGAACTGCGACATATAAAAACACATAAAGGTAAGACAGGGTAAGTATAAAAAGGGAATTAACCCCACGTAGTGTGTGTCCCCTCTATCCCCAATTTGTCTGTGGTAGTTTCTGTATATATACTGTTAGATTGGATCAACGCTTTTAATTGACAGATGTTCCTTTAATTTCTTTTGATTAATTACAGAGCGAGTAACTGTGTGTAAATGGTGCTGTTTCCAGCAAGTTAGCACTATGGGACAAATAGGTATAGTGAGGACATCTCTAGTGGTTGGCTAATTGTATTGTGTCGTGGGTGTCTACTATCTGTAACAGCTTGCTGGGATGTCACCAGTTATATTTCATATCACTGTTAATATGTATGGCACATACGATAAATCGTCGAGCGTTGCAATTGCTGGGAGGGAGAATTTTTGGAGATATTCTTAGAGGTGTGGCTAATGGTGCTCTGATAATAAGATATTTTTAGGATATTTTTTGTAACATTTATTGGATGTTTTTATCCCTTTCCTCAGCAGCATATGTAGTTATGCCATCTGACTTTTTATGTCCATATGGTCTACTGTAATGTTACTGCATGATGGAAAGAGGAGAAACATACAGCAAATTGTCAAGAAGGCATGGAGGAATGGGAGAGAATGAGACAGTTATTGATTGTATCCAGGTTTAGCGGGGGAACACCTATTGATGTCACCTGGGAAAGATCTTCCATCCAGGTGTGTGATACAGAGAGGTGCATCCAGCAATTATAGGTGCACAAGTAACGGATAGCGATACCCCCGGCGATATACATAGCCGATGACCTAAGGGGTATACAGAAGATTTTCATTTCAAAAGACTTTGCCAAAATCTGCGATAGATATAGCTTTCACCAAAGTAGTGCGTACACACTGAGCTATTTTCCCCAAAGAGCGAGAGATTTTCAGGAGGCGAAAGACTTTGCTGTAAATCTTTCATTATAAATGGGCTGGGTTTGAATTCCAAGGGTTCCATATATAGATTGGTGGCAGTGGGCATATAAATATTGGTGGACAGTGATGGCAGTAATGGGTACATTGCTGGCCTGCACAATAACAAAATATACATTGGTGGGCAGTGTTGGTGCTAATTTATGCATTGCTGGCACAGACCGGCAATGTATACGTTACCGCCAACACTGCCCACCAATGTTTATATATTTATATGCCCACTGCCACCAATGTATATTTATTTAAATGCAAATTGCCCACCTATGTATTTATTTAAATGCATGCGTGTATGCCCCTCCACCCCTGCGCGCCCCCGGAGTGACTCGCAGCCGTCACCACATCATCTGCCACCCCCATGGAGCGCCGCGGCAGCCCTCACCGCATCAACCGCCGGACTCTCCCCCCCCCCCAGTGGAGCCATGCAGCGCTGACCGCATCACCCGCAAGCCCCTTCCCTCCCTCAGAGCATAATTCCCCTGTGGAGCAATGCGGCGCATCCCCCCCCCCATGGAGCAGGTAAGCGCCAGAGTGCAAACCCCCCCCCCCCCCCCCCTGCCTGGGACGCTACGGTGCCCTGCACCATCCTTGGCCGTCCCTCATGGAATCATATGAGGACGTACACAGCTCGCCACCAATGTTTATATTTTTTATATGCCCACTGCCACCAATGTATTCATTTAAATGCATCAACAATAGAATATACATACACACACACATATATATATATATTTATATATATATATATATATATATATATATATATATATATATATATATATATATACACACACACACACACACACACACACACATATATATAGGCGTAGTGGGGGGTGCGGCACTCAGAATAAATTCACGCTGACTCTATGTTTGTTTTTCCCTGCAGCGCATCAGTTGCCTCGGCAACGATGCACGCAATGACGAGGAGTACGTGGCGCCGACGGAGTGACGTCATCGTGACTGGCTGGGGCAGGAAGGATGGGCGGTCCCCCGACGGCGTGCGTCTCCCCGGAGCAGGCGGCAGTATGTGAGTATAAATGTATGTCATGATCACTTTATTTTTGTAACTTGAAAACAGTTTAGATAAAAACTGAAACGTTAGTTAACGTCTCCAAGAGTCAGCATGAATTTATTCTGAGTGCCGCACCCCCCACTTCGCCTACAAATTGTCTCAGTGAGGGCACCGGAATCGCTGTGCACACTCGTTGGGTGTGCCGGACCCTCCACACACTATATAGACCGAGCTGACAGCGGGGGGAGGACGGCTTTGCATAGCGCAGAGCTATTTGCAAACTTTACAAATGATAAGTGTGCAAGTGTGCAAGTGGGGAAGGAGGGGTGCTAGACCTAAACTTTACATAGGCCGCACAACAAACTTGCATCAACCCTGATTCTCTCTGCAACGTTATAGGGGCAGACTAGATGGGCCAAGTGGTTCTTATCTGCCGTCAAATTCTATGTTTCTATGTTTGAGGCAATGCTAGAGTTTCTTAATGTTCTAGATACCCCTATACGCTTTACCCACACAGTGGATACAAACTCGATTAACTTTCTGGATGTTACAATCTACCGTGAGAATGGACAGCTGTGTTCTACATTATTCCGTAAAGAAACGGACAGGAACTCCCTCCTACATTCCACCAGCCATCATCCGAGCACTTTAAAAGAGAGCCTCCCGATTTCACAATTTATGCGGGTCTTAAGGAACAATACCTCAAGCAGCAATACCATCATTCAGATCGATGAGATGCGTAACAGGTTCCTTGACAGAGGTTATACATCAGCAACGATTGAGAGGTGCCTAAATAAGGCCAATAAAAGGCACTATACCACTGAGAGTAATGCAAAAAAGCGATTGGAGGCAGGGAGGATGATTTTCCCATCGACATATAATACTGCCTCTAAGGACATTGAGCGGACTGTCAAAAAACACTGGTCCTTAATCACGTCTGATACGAAGATGAAGGGGTTAAACAAAAAACCACCCCTGTTTTCCTACCGACGTGGACCTAACCTTAAACAACTCCTTATGTGTCCAACTAAACAACCTAAACTGGCCGCCGCAACCTGGCTACCGACACAGAGATTGGGTTGTGTGAGATGTGCAGATTGCACAACCTGTCGTTCCATGTTAGTGGGACGGTCCTTTTCGCATCCACACAGTGGAAAACAAATACCGATTAAACATCGGATTACATGTACCTCATCGTATGTGATTTCTATTCTAATCTGTCCCTGTGGACTCTATTACGTGGGTCTAACCACGAGATCGTTTAGAGACAGAATGGCGAATCATCGTCTATCGATACGCCAAGCACTGGAGAGTAAAAAATCCGACAAACCAGTTGCGAGACACTTCTGTCAAATTGGACATTCTGTAGCAAGTCTGAAATGTATGCTGATCGACCACGTTCCACCTTTAAAACGAGGTGGGGATCGGGAGAAGGTGCTGCAAAGAAAGGAGGCGAGATAGATCTTTGAATTGGGGACACTTGTCCCAAGGGGATTGAATGAGCACAATGCCTATAATGTATTTCTCTAGAGGGTTATATGAGCATGAGAATCAATGAACTATGGGGTAGTGCAATATATGTTATTGTTATTCCTTTTTTCTATATAATTTTTTCTATTTTTCTATATTTTTCATTTTTTATTTGTTGTTTTTCTTGATTTTTTCTTTTTCATATATTAATGTTTTTACTAATAAAATTTGTAAATGCAAGTGACCTGCTGACCTATGCTATGTATGGCTTGAGATATAGATGAAATTTGTTACCTATTAGATCCTGCAAACTGTTTATGGTGATCTCATAATATAGCGTTTTTCATCCGCATACATATCCGGGTTACGTTTCATGAGTGTGGAGCGCATCGTACTTCCGGTTTTTCCGTAGCAGCTGTGAATGCGCTGCATTGCCTGTGTACATTTGAGCGCTGTGGATGACTACATCCGGTCGGAAGGTGCGTTCCAAAGCTATGGAACGCATGGCACTTCCGGTCACGGCGTCTCAAGCCTAATTAGTAAATTTACGGCTGCATTTAGCCTTTGGGTGCATTTTAATTTATTAATGTAACAGAGCGCAGTTGGATCCATCGATCCTGTAAGATTGGTAAGTTTGTTGTCAGTGTAAATAGGTAATCTCTGTGTTTCCTGTTGGACTGCCACAGGTGAGTGGGTGGTGACAGTTAATGAAGGTACAAGCCATAAATAGCCGGTCAGCAGGTTAGCTGTATATCTTGTCTGGTGTACCCATGTTGATAATCTTGACAAAGACCCCTGTGGTGGGTCGAAACGTTGATGCCTTTTTGATGTCCCTATGATGTGACGAATAAAAACTACTTCGCTTTTGCACAAAATCTCAGTGTTGGTGAGTGCCTGCCTCTCTGCAACTTCTGTGTATATATATATATATATATATATATATATATACAAACGAAGGTGCGGCACTCACGATCAGTCAAACAATAAACGATATGCTGCCACAGAGGTTCGATCAACGTTTCAAAACTTTATTGTTTTGTCATCAGGATGTTCCTGATGACAAAACAATAAAGTTTTGAAACGTTGATCGAACCTCTGTGGCAGCATATCGTTTATTGTTTGACTGATCGTGAGTGCCGCACCTTCGTTTGTATATCACAGCAAGTCCCTGCAGTGAAGGCACCGATCGCTGAGAGGTACTGTTACTGGGAGTGCCGGACCGTCTTCCATATATATATATATATATGAAAAAGAGAAGGTGTAGAGGTGCGCTCTGAAAGTGGTTTCACCAGTCCACAAATTGTAAAAGTAAATACAAAATATTTATTTTACACAATAAAATAATTTAAATGACATTTGTTTGTAATCGTTTTACAGAAATTTTCGGTGGATCATTGTAGTCCAATACAAGATATCGACCATAGGTGCAGATTGATCATAAGAGAAACCCTACGCGTTTCGTGCCCTAGGGACTTCTTCAGGGGTAGTACACCAAGATCTAAAGGGTGGTGAAACAATGCCGTAAATAATTAAAAATTAAATGAAACTTCGGAAAAGGTTTGAAAATATTTTCCGGACCTAGGAAGCGGGAGGAAGGAATATATGAGGAAAGAAAGAGAGAGAAGAGAGGAGGGTAGTTCTACACGTGGAACTATAGAGGAAAGTACAGACCATAATTTTCCAGGTCCACCTCAGTGCGAAAAAACAGTATATATAAAATGAACATACCAATGGACTTTTTACACCTTGATTAGGTATATTGGGAACACACTCTTGGGTGTGTGCTCGGGGTAGTGTGGTCACCGCTGTTGGTTTAACAACCCGTGATGCTCCACTTAATGTATAGTGTAACGATTTCTGAAAGCCAATACAATGCTAATAAACGAGTTGATCACCTGGATTCATATGAACCAATAAAAATACTGATGCGCCAATTTATCACACCAACTTATAGTCACAACCAAATTCATATCCCATATGTTGTAACAATACAATACCTTCCAGAGTTTTTACATTATTGTTGTATCAAGAACAGGGCAAGTGATGGGAATATCCTCGTTGGTTGGAGTGTATTCTGCTGCCGTAAACATATAACAAGAAAGGGTACAGTCCCATAACAATCAGGTAGGGCGCAATAGTATAAATACATACCAAAACCGGGGGCGCAATATAACACCTCTCCAACTGATGCCTTTTTTAGCTCTGCAATCGGTTCTAAATGGTAATAAATACCGGTCTGTTATGAGTTTGTTCATTATTACAAATGGATGCATAAAGTGATACAAAGCGTCAAGTTAGATGGAATTACTTACTAGCTAGACACTGGCTAGTCAATGTTTGCTGGCTAGATAGTGTTACAGTAGGATACATATAGTGATACATAATGCCAGGCTTAATGAAAAATGTTTGTTGGCTAGATAATATTGCAGATGTATACATATAGTGGTACACTGCCTCAGGCTAGGTAAAAAATGCTTGCTGGCTGGATACTACAATAGCACTTCAATATAATAGGTTACAATACAGTTTTTCACCAATGTTTCATATATGTGTCAGTTCACATCTACATATAGTACAATAAATGTTCAGTGTGGTAATACAAGGAAGGAGATAAACAAGAAAAGGGGATGCACGGTCTGTGTGTGCCTGGTACAACTGTTTTCTATCATCATAGTACATGCCTTCAATGTATAATACAGAGTTCCATGCCATAGACACATCATAATAATGCAGGTTATACATATAGTGAATAATTAGTACAATCATAATAGGTATATAAGACCAATTGAGCGCAACCTACCCGAATCAATGTGCAGATGTCACGGTCAGCGTGGGAAGATAATTTCCCTCAGCCCTGTCGGGCTTTTTATACCAGTACGTGTCTGACCTCACTTCCTGTTATTCTCCTGTGAGACATAGCAATGCTAGGGCTATTTGGGCTTGTAAGACCAATATTCCTTCCTCCCGCTTCCTAGGTCCGGAAAATATTTTCAAACCTTTTCCGAAGTTTCATTTCATTTTTAATTATTTACGGCATTGTTTCACCACCCTTTAGATCTTGGTGTACTACCCCTGAAGAAGTCTCTAGGGGACGAAACGCGTAGGGTTTCTCTTATGATCAATCTGCACCTATGGTCGATATCTTGTATTGGACTACAATGATCCACCGAAAATTTCTGTAAAATGATTACAAACAAATGTATTTTAAATTATTTGATTGTGTAAAATAAATATTTTGTATTTACTTTTACAATTTGTGGACTGGTGAAACCACTTTCAGAGCGCACCTCTACACCTTCTCTTTTTCATCCTTTACATCAGACTCCCATTAGCGGCGGGGTCTTAGAGTAGTGCTGCTCACCTAATTATATATATATATATATATATACATACATACACACACATACACACACACACATATATATATTACTACATGATTCATCGGGCGCTCTTCACACCTTTTAAGGGGCTCCGCCCCCTTAACCGGGGAAAGCGGTTATTGCGTGAAATATGGTTTGTGCAGGAGGGGTGGGTGGGGAAATACTGGTGGTGTAGGAGTTGTGGGTGTTAAGTGGTGGGGGGAGATGGGAGCGGGTGGTGCGTGACTGGGACAGCTGGGTTTGCGTGGGGACTTTTTCCAGGCACAGTTGTTTAGTGGTGGTGGGAGAGAGGTGTGGGGTGGGTGGTGACAGGGGTTCTGGGCGGGGACTTGCTCAGTGATATACCTGGGCGGGGTAGGTGTTTAGTGGCGGTGGTAGACGGGAGCGGGTGGGAGGTGACTGGGACAGTTGGGTCTGGGTGGGGACTTGTTTCGGACACACATACCTGGCCAGTCAGCTTTTAAGCGGCAGCGGGGTGGATGGTGACAAGGACAGTTAGGTTTTGGGCGGGGGACTTGCTTAGTGATATACATGGCCGGGAATAGAGATGGGCAGAATGGGTCACTAAAAAGAGCTGGGATCAAGCGATCAATCTGTGCGAAGATCCGGATCTTTTAGATTACCCCATCTAAAAAATGGGATAATTGGATAATAACGAAGCATAATTTGTTGTACTGTACAATCTTTTATTGGCGTAAACGGTAAAAGCAACAGTCTTTTTTTTTTTTAAACAGTGAGCTGAACAATTAAGAACATACATGACCAAGTAAAACACTAATCTATGGCTGGGTGCAGAATCACCATCGATTGCAACCATCGATGGTGTCTGCACCGATGGCCATCCCTAGCAGCAGCCTTGTGATTGTTTCTTTCACTTGCAGTCGCAGCACTGTACTCAGTCTGCAGAGGTAGTACATCTCAGCTGCCACAGGTGGCAGTGCTGAGCTCAGGCAAATGCATTGTAATGGAAAACGAAACTGAAAGAATGACGGATCACCTGTTTGGGAGCGGTGGCTCACTCACTCGTTTATCCGATCCGTCCAAAATATCCGCTTCCTGCGCGAATGCCCCATCTGTACCCGGGTAAGCTGTTTAGCGGTGGTGGGAGAGAGGGGTGGGGAGGGGGGGACTTGCTGAGCGATGGGGCAGCTCTGGCAGCTATGTGTTCAAAAGCCATAGCAAGTTCCCTTGCCGCATGGAGTCCTGTCTGTCATTCTGGGACTGTGTGTGGGCGGAGTAAAAGAGGCTCTGAGTGAGCCTTGACTCCGCCCAGCATTATAGACACACTCCCACACTCACATGTAGCTAAATATATATAAGAGATAATATACTGCTGGTGCATTGAAATTAATATGTTGGTGGCAGTGGGCAGAAAATTATAAACATTGGTGGCCAGGGGGGCAGGGCCAGCAGGGTGCACTGGGAGCAGTGCTGTCTGCTCCTGTGTTGAGCAGGGCGGGGGGCGGGGCAAGACGCCGGGGACAGGAACAGGAGCAGCAGCCGGCCAGAGATCAGATCATTGGAGCGGCGCGCTGCGGACCAGCTGGGTGAGTATGACAGGCGAGGGGGCGGGGGAGGCTACAGGGCGGTCCGCCGGGCTGAAAGTGGTTAATCTTTCAGCCCGACAACGTACACACATGGCGATGATGGATGAAAAACCATCCATCATCGCCACATCTGCTGGTAAAACCAGCAGATGAACCACTTAACTAGCGATGATGCGGGAGCGCGCATCATCGCTAGTCGGCAATCTCTCGGGCATACACACTGAGCGATATTCAAATGGCTGTTTTGACCGATTTTCAGCTGAAAATCGGCAAGTGTGTATGGGCCTTAACACTTTGTGTCCAAAAAGTTTAACATCCTAGGACACTTTATAAAACATCTTTTGTAACACACTACATAAAAACATTACGTATATTGCACAGGTTCTGAAAGTCGGTCCACAGGACCCCCAAGTGCATGTTTTGACCTTGACTTTGAGAACCACTGGTATCATAAAACTACCTATATGTATATAAAAAACGTAACCACATGACAGCTCCTATAAGAATCACACAGCCATAAAGAAAGTGCAACCTTAGGTCAAATTCCGGTACACTGTAAATTCTGGGGACTATTGGATTTGGGGGTCGCTAACTGTACTACTAGGAGCATTAGTGCCATAGTTAAAATTGGGCCCTCTGTATTCTGGTGGCTGTTGGGTATTCCTAGACGTACCAGGATTGTAGTTGACCCCCCCCCCTAGTGTAATGGTCATATGGGTTTGGTGGGTAGTTAGGGGGCTGTTGGGGAAGTGCGCAGGCTGCATGAAAGCATGGGAAAATGTGCGTTCTAAAAAGGATATTGTTCTCTCTTGCTTAGCCATCAATTGAGACCTAAATGCCTGCGGATTCTGCCTCTCAGCTTCCAAATATTTGTCCATGCGAGCAGCCTCCTTTGCTTGGACATCAGTATCCAATTGGTGTTCCACCATCACTGATGTCATCGCTTTAGCCGCTTGTTCAGACCAGTTAAGCTTTTTCTTTTTGGCAGGAACGCTGTACACTAATTCAAAAACATTAAAAATAAATCACATTAGACACTTCCATGACAATTGATATATAAAGTACTGTTTGTGTAAATGTGCTAGTGGCCTTCTTCCACCTGCATGCTAGCAACATTCTGCAACAGATACTGGCTGGCATCTTACCCCCAGATTGTATTTCAGTGATTGTACTATGTGAAATGGGTGCAAATAAAGAATGTCTACTTACAATTAGAGCGTAATGGAGTGCTTTGATTGGGGAGCGCCGTCTGACTGTTTGCTTCCACGACATCATCGATTGCTGCTTGGAGGCTGTCAGATTGCAGAGAAGAATCCATCATATTCTCTGCTGCACCATCATCACCAAACAGCAGCAGTGATGCCAGGCTCATGTGTGCTGACATCTGAGTGGCTTCAGAAGCCGATAAGAAGGACTGGGACAGCTGGGAAGCCTGGGTAGTCGGTACATCATGGCTGTCCTGGATATTGTCCGTCTGGCTGCAATGCGGTGCGATGGAGGAGGACAGGGCTACTGGGTTGCAGAGTGCCGTGTCCCCAAACGCACTGTAGCGCAGGTCATAGTGCACCCAATTGGGTCGAGCAGCACCGATTTTCTTGAGCTTCAGGTCATGCACTTTGCTGAACTGCTTCCGCAGAGATTTTAAATTATTCACAACCTGTTGTTGCGTGTGATGGATTCCAGTAACTCTGCAATATTACAATGCACCACCGCATCCCGAATGGGGCCGGTCATCTGATGCCGAATCTCCTCATATGCCCTGATTTGAAGGAGCTCACATACCTCCTTATCAGACCAGTTGTTTGTAGTGGACATGGTGGTGCAGGTCAGGTTTGGGGTCTGCCGAACAGTCAGGCTGAGGGTGATGCTGTGGGACACACTGTCAGGCTGAGGGTGATGCTGTGGGACACACTGTCAGGCTGAGGGTGATGCTGTGGGACACACTGTCAGGCTGAGGGTGATGCTGTGGGACACACTGTCAGGCTGAGGGTGATGCTGTAGGACACACTGTCAGGCTGAGGGTGATGCTGTAGGACACACTGTCAGGCTGAGGGTGATGCTGTGGGACACACTGTCAGGCTGAGGGTGATGCTGTGGGACACACTGTCAGGCTGAGGGTGATGCTGTGGGACACACTGTCAGGCTGAGGGTGATGCTGTGGGACACACTGTCAGGCTGAGGGTGATGCTGTGGGACACACTGTCAGGCTGAGGGTGATGCTGTGGGACACACTTTCAGGCTGAGGGTGATGCTGTGGGACACACTGTCAGGCTGAGGGTGATGCTGTGGGACACACTGTCAGGCTGAGGGTGATGCTGTGGGACACACTGTCAGGCTGAGGGTGATGCTGTGGGACACACTGTCAGGCTGAGGGTGATGCTGTGGGACACACTGTCAGGCTGAGGGTGATGCTGTGGGACACACTGTCAGGCTGAGGGTGATGCTGTGGGACACACTGTCAGGCTGAGGGTGATGCTGTGGGACACACTGTCAGGCTGAGGGTGATGCTGTGGGACACACTGTCAGGCTGAGGGTGATGCTGTGGGACACACTGTCAGGCTGAGGGTGATGCTGTGGGACACACTGTCAGGCTGAGGGTGATGCTGTGGGACACACTTTCAGGCTGAGGGTGATGCTGTGGGACACACTGTCAGGCTGAGGGTGATGCTGTGGGACACACTGTCAGGCTGAGGGTGATGCTGTGGGACACACTGTCAGGCTGAGGTTGATGCTGTGGGACACACTGTCAGGCTGAGGGTGATGCTGTGGGACACACTGTCAGGCTGAGGGTGATGCTGTGGAACACACTGTCAGGCTGAGGGTGATGCTGTAGGACACACTGTCAGGCTGAGGGTGATGCTGTAGGACACACTGTCAGGCTGAGGGTGATGCTGTGGGACACACTGTCAGGCTGAGGGTGATGCTGTGGGACACACTGTGTGACAGCCAGCGTGTGTTGCTGCAGATGAGGCTGTAAACACACTGGGGAGAGTGCTTCCAGCACAGACTGTTGCAAATAGCCTGGTAACGCTGCTTCTGCTGCAATGCTCCATGCACTGTCATGTGCGGGTCTCCGGCAGATGTCATCATCTTGCAGAAGCACCAATCAGCTCTTTGCGGCCTTCTTCCCACCAAATAACCCTGATAAGTACCATTTACACAGGCCCTAAGCCCCGGATAAGCCCGTGACCGAGCCTGAACATTTGCCTAGTCAGATTCCTGGGGAACAAAGTGCCTCGTCCCGGACTGGATCGGTAATATCCCCGGTCAAGGCTCTGGTGTAAAAGGGGTACTAAGTGTGCACAAAGTTTAACAATCATGTGGGATTAGGACTAAGAGACATTGAGGGGACCAGCACACCCTTAACCTTAGCTCCCAGATTGAGGAGCTGGTTATCCAGTATATATAGACCACAGTAATATACATACAATGTAGTAGTAGCAGGAGTAAGCATTGTTTAGCGCTAATAACTTGTGGTCTCTGCTGCAGGGATTCCCTTCGACAACCACACCCCTGAGGAGCAATGGTGATTCCAGCATACAGAGAGAAGCAGGAAGCAGTAATTTCGCACCCACAGAGCTCTGAGCAAGCCCCGCCCCTTAGAATGGCGCTGGTGCTTTTACTAATATTTATGCTGGCGCTTTTTTTGGTCTATCATGCCCTGGTGGCTCAGTGGCAGTACATTAGCATTCAGTCTGAGCAGAGGGGCACGCGGCCCCTGTGCAGGGACACCGCCACCATCTTGCCGCACAGTAAAACTGGGGTACCCCACTGAAGGGACCACGGGTACTACTCACCACAGCCGTCTTTGGACTGAACCAGGGGTGTGCAGCATGCTGGGGTTGTGCTAAACTGCGGTGCAATGCCTGTTAAATCCAAAACAGCAAACCCAAAATAATAAAATAAATTCAACTGAAGAAAAATTCTATGGAGCTCCAGCAGTGTGCATCCTCTCCCGAGGGCACATTCTTCTAAACTGGCTTGTGGGGAGGAGTCAGGACACCCAGTATAAAGTTTTTGTATGTGCCTGTCTCCTGCGGATACCCGCTATTCCCCATCCCAGTGTCCCATATGAGAGATAAAATTTGCCAAAAGTGAGATGAACGCCGGGGGTGGGTGGGTGGGGGAGACAAATCTGTATGAACCCTACTGGAAACCCCACGGAAACTAAAGCACCATTAACCCCTTGACAGATCGTAGGAGCCCCCCCCCCCCCACCTTCACTCCATCGTTAGTATGCCTAGTCACATTAGTGACCACAGGCGGCAGGCTCGTGGATGTTCGTTGTGGCTTGGGAGGACTTGGGCGCTTGAACTCCTGAGCACTCCCGAGTCCCCCCAAGCCGCCGCCCCGAACATCCCCGAGCCTGACGCCACGTCACTGCTGTAAAGTGAATGGCGGCTGATGGCTGGGGAAGTGCCAGGGGTCAGAGTAGCCGAGCCGGAGCAGAGGTGATGGAGGTGTGAGGGGCTCTAGAGGTGGTGCACACCTGGACACCACTGGCGCGCACCTATTCCATATTATTGGTATGCCCGGAAAAGTTCCGGGCATACCACCCAAGGGGTTAAACAGGGGCTCATGGTAGACCACAATATAATCACACAACTGGGCAATGCTTATTTCCAACAAGGTATTCACCCTTTATGGTAGATTTCAAACTTGATTCCTTTGGCCTGGACAACTCTTTTGAAGCCTCTGTGATTCCGGTTAATGTTTAATTTAAACGACTGCTCGTATTCTGGTGAATGACATAAGAATAAATCATCAGTAATACATATTACATAATATAAATGAACATAAACAGGTAATGAGGCTGAATTATTCATCAAGTACGTAGCACCTATGTACATAGAGGTTGTGGGAACTTGTAAGATTCCAGAATGTACAGACGGATACACAGTTCCTGGACAGCAGTACAGCCTGACAAAGTGAAGGCATGAGCCCCAGCTGAACCAAACAGCTCTCACTTCCTTTCCCAGGTGAGAGACTCCTATAATCCTCCTTTATGTACTATAAATGCGAACCCCAACTGATAACATGGTTATCATACAATCACTTACATGTTCTATTCTAGAGTTGTTATAACCACACGCATCGCTTACCTGGGGAGTTTGTGCTCTTCACCACAAACGTCTTATTTTTTTGAGGCTGTTCCTGAAAAACACGAAAACTGAATTGTAAAGGAGACAGTAGCATGATATCACATTGTGAGACTGTACCCCAAGGGTATGCAGCATGTGGCACCCCAGCCGCTGTAGCACTACACATCCCAGCATGCTCTGCAAAAACTTCAATGTGCCCTCGTAGCAAAACTGTGGAAGTACAGGCTGAGATGTATAGAAAGTGGACACTGGAGGTACACATATTGTAAACTCTTGCTGTACATAATATAAAAACCAGAAGCACTCAACACTACTGTATCAGTAACATAACATACACTGTACATCAGAAGCACTCAACACTACTGTATCAGTAACATAACATACACTGTACACCAGAAGCACTCAGCACTACTGTATCAGTAACATAACATACACTGTACACCAGAAGCACTCAGCACTACTGTATCAGTAACATAACATACACTGTACACCAGAAGCACTCAGCACTACTGTATCAGTAACATAACATACCCTGTACACCAGAAGCACTCAGCACTACTGTATCAGTAACATAACATACCCTGTACATCAGAAGCACTCAACACTACTGTATCAGTAACATAACATACCCTGTACATCAGAAGCACTCAACACTACTGTATCAGTAACATAACATACACTGTACACCAGAAGCACTCAGCACTACTGTATCAGTAACATAACATACCCTGTACACCAGAAGCACTCAGCACTACTGTATCAGTAACATAACATACCCTGTACACCAGAAGCACTCAGCACTACTGTATCAGTAACATAACATACCCTGTACACCAGAAGCACCCAGCACTACTGTATCAGTAACATAACATACCCTGTACACCAGAAGCACTCAGCACTACTGTATCAGTAGCATAACATACCCTGTACACCAGAAGCACTCAGCACTACTGTATCAGTAACATAACATACCCTGTACACCAGAAGCACTCAGCACTACTGTATCAGTAACATAACATACCCTGTACACCAGAAGCACCCAGCACAACTGTATCAGTAACATAACATACCCTGTACACCAGAAGCACCCAGCACTACTGTATCAGTAACATAACATACCCTGTACACCAGAAGCACCCAGCACTACTGTATCAGTAACATAACATACCCTGTACACCAGAAGCACTCAGAACTACTGTATCAGTAACATAACATACCCTGTACACCAGAAGCACTCAGCACTACTGTATCAGTAACATAACATACCCTGTACACCAGAAGCACCCAGCACTACTGTATCAGTAACATAACATACCCTGTACACCAGAAGCACCCAGCACTACTGTATCAGTAACATAACATACCCTGTACACCAGAAGCACTCAGCACTACTGTATCAGTAGCATAACATACCCTGGACATCAGAAGCACTCAGCACTACTGTTTCAGTAACATAACATACCCTGTACACTAGAAGCACTCAGCACTACTGTATCAGTAACATAACATACCCTGTACACCAGAAGCACTCAGCACTACTGTATCAGTAGCATAACATACCCTGTACATCAGAAGCACTCAGCACTACTGTATCAGTAACATAACATACCCTGTACACCAGAAGCATCCAGCACTACTGTATCAGTAACATAACATACACTGTACACCAGAAGCACCCAGCACTACTGTATCAGTAACATAACATACCCTGTACACCAGAAGCACCCAGCACTACTGTATCAGTAACATAACATACCCTGTACACCAGAAGCACTCAGAACTACTGTATCAGTAACATAACATACCCTGTACACCAGAAGCACTCAGCACTACTGTATCAGTAACATAACATACCCTGTACACCAGAAGCACCCAGCACTATTGTATCAGTAACATAACATACCCTGTACACCAGAAGCACCCAGCACTACTGTATCAGTAACATAACATACCCTGTACACTAGAAGCACTCAGCACTACTATATCAGTAACATAACATACCCTGTACACCAGAAGCACTCAGCACTACTGTTTCAGTAACATAACATACCCTGTACACCAGAAGCACTCAGCACTACTGTATCAGTAGCATAACATACCCTGTACACCAGAAGCACTCAGCACTACTGTATCAGTAATATAACATACCCTGTACACTAGAAGCACTCAGCACTACTGTTTCAGTAACATAACATACCCTGTACACCAGAAGCACTCAGCACTACTATATCAGTAACATAACATACCCTGTACATCAGAAGCACTCAACACTACTGTATCAGTAACATAACATACCCTGTACATCAGAAGCACTCAACACTACTGTATCAGTAACATAACATACCCTGTACACCAGAAGCACCCAGCACTATTGTATCAGTAACATAACATACCCTGTACACCAGAAGCACCCAGCACTATTGTATCAGTAACATAACATACCCTGTACACCAGAAGCACCCAGCACTATTGTATCAGTAACATAACATACCCTGTACACCAGAAGCACTCAGCACTACTGTATCAGTAACATAACATACCCTGTACACCAGAAGCACCCAGCACTATTGTATCAGTAACATAACATACCCTGTACACCAGAAGCACCCAGCACTACTGTATCAGTAACATAACATACCCTGTACACTAGAAGCACTCAGCACTACTATATCAGTAACATAACATACCCTGTACACCAGAAGCACTCAGCACTACTGTTTCAGTAACATAACATACCCTGTACACCAGAAGCACTCAGCACTACTGTATCAGTAGCATAACATACCCTGTACACCAGAAGCACTCAGCACTACTGTATCAGTAATATAACATACCCTGTACACTAGAAGCACTCAGCACTACTGTTTCAGTAACATAACATACCCTGTACACCAGAAGCACTCAGCACTACTATATCAGTAACATAACATACCCTGTACATCAGAAGCACTCAACACTACTGTATCAGTAACATAACATACCCTGTACATCAGAAGCACTCAACACTACTGTATCAGTAACATAACATACCCTGTACACCAGAAGCACCCAGCACTATTGTATCAGTAACATAACATACCCTGTACACCAGAAGCACCCAGCACTATTGTATCAGTAACATAACATACCCTGTACACCAGAAGCACCCAGCACTATTGTATCAGTAACATAACATACCCTGTACACCAGAAGCACTCAGCACTACTGTATCAGTAACATAACATACCCTGTACACCAGAAGCACCCAGCACTATTGTATCAGTAACATAACATACCCTGTACACCAGAAGCACCCAGCACTACTGTATCAGTAACATAACATACCCTGTACACTAGAAGCACTCAGCACTACTATATCAGTAACATAACATACCCTGTACACCAGAAGCACTCAGCACTACTGTTTCAGTAACATAACATACCCTGTACACCAGAAGCACTCAGCACTACTGTATCAGTAGCATAACATACCCTGTACACCAGAAGCACTCAGCACTACTGTATCAGTAATATAACATACCCTGTACACCAGAAGCACTCAGCACTACTGTTTCAGTAACATAACATACCCTGTACACCAGAAGCACCCAGCACTACTGTATCAGTAGCATAACATACCCTGTACACCAGAAGCACTCAGCACTACTGTACCAGTAACATAACATACCCTGTACACCAGAAGCACTCAGCACTACTGTATCAGTAATATAACATACCCTGTACACTAGAAGCACTCAGCACTACTGTTTCAGTAACATAACATACCCTGTACACCAGAAGCACCCAGCACTACTGTATCAGTAGCATAACATACCCTGTACACCAGAAGCACTCAGACGGATTGAAGGTGCCTCTGATAGGGCCTGCAGATCTAAGAACCAGATCCGTCTGGGCCAATGTGGGGCCACCAGGATCAATGGGCCCCCTCTAGCCTTCAACTTGCGAATTACTCTGCTCTGATGTACGCCTTTTCCCCCATCTCGCTCCTCCTCAAACAACCACAGGGCTGACAGGGCATCTACCATGCAAGCCCCCGGGTCGCAAGAGTCTGATGGCTGAGAAAGTCTGCTTCCCAATTGAGCACTGTGAGGTTCTGGTCCAAAAGCAGGGACAGGGAGATCCGTACCACTGGTGAAAAGGCAATCAGGTGGGACCAAATATTGGTATAATGCCCCAACCTCTTGTTGAGGATCTCTCCATGGAGAGGGTGTGAGTGGAACTAAGCATACTCCTACATGTCAAAGGCCGATACCATCGAGCCCAAGACCCTCATGCATGAATTAATACCCGCATGAGGGAGAGGAGATGCCGGGCATGGGACTGAACAGTCCTGAGACCTCTGCCAGGTAGATACGCTGATGACCAGTATCTAACTGGGCCCCCAGATGAATCATGGACTGAGCTGGAAGCATAGAGAACTTGGGCCAATTTATGATCCAGCTGTGATGTTCTAGGACCTCCACCACCTTGGCCAAGTGGGCTTGGAGAACCTCTGGCGAATGCGGCAGGATAATAATAATAATGATATTTATATAGCGCTTTTCTCCCAATAGGACTTTAGTGCTTCACCATTGTCTTTACAGCTCAAAATACAAAACAAGCTTAACAGTAGATGTCAGTGAAATGCTGAGTAAATAGGAACGTCTTTAGTCTATTTTTAAAGGATTCTACAGTGGGCGCTTCTCGCACTGTGCGAGGAAGAGAGTTCCACAGAGTTGGAGCAGCAAAGTTGAAAGCTCGACCCCCAGATGAATCAGGGAAATTCTGGGTACTGTTAGTAATCCTTCAGTGGATCGTAGTGATCACGTAGGACAGTAAGGGATCAGCAGCTGCTGCAGGTACCTTGGGCCCTGGTCATGTAGGGCCTTGAAAGTGAGTAAGCCAATCTTGAAAATGATTCGCCATTTTACAGGTAGCCAGTGAAGGGCGTAGAGAACGGGAGTTATGTGGCAGGAGCGGGGCTGGTTAGTTAATAGTCTGGAGGCTGCATTTTGTACCAGCTGCAAGCGGTGCAATTCTTTTGCTGGGAGACCCAGGTAGAGAGCATTGCAGTAGTCTAGTCGTGATGATATAAATGCATGTATGACTTTAGGCAAGTCTTCTAAAGGGAATTAAAAGCTTGATTCTGGCTTTGTTTCTCAGATGGAAGAATGAGGATTTGATTGTGGCTGACACCTGATGTTTAAGTGTCAGGCCATTATCCAGGACAACACCAAGATTCCGCACATGATCAGAGTTTTTTTAGTGCTGTGCCCCCCAGCTTAAGACCTGTCAGTTGGCTATGCTGCCGTCTTGTCCTGTGATTTATCATCAGGACTTCTGTTTTATCTGGGTTCAGGTTCAGCCAACTGTCACTCATCCACTCCTGGAGCTCAGCTAGGCAGCCATTTAAGTTTGTTATTGTGTTATCGGTGCCTGGAGCAAAGGACAGGTACAGTTGGGTATCATCTGCATAGGATCAGCAAATCGTCCAGATACGGAAGTATCCAGATACCCTGATTGCAAAGTCTGCTGCTCATCACCGCCATGACCTTCATAAACACCAAGGGTGTAGTGGGTAGGCCGAAAGGTGGCACTTGAAACTGGAAATGACGGTCCTGTGGTGCAAACCGCATAAACCGTTGATGGGGACATGCCTTTGCGTTGTCAGACTGAATCTGGACAGCCCTTAAAAATGTTCTGTGCTAACGTGAGAGCTTTGAAAATAGGCCAAAGCTATAACATGTTGATCCGTCACTGGTCCCCATCTGCAGAGACTGTGGTAAGGAGTTTCCAGTTGGAGATGGAGAATGGTCGACCCTTGTCGAGAGTGGACAGGCGTAGCCACCACAAGAGGGTCGTCCGAACTGCTGGTGGAAGGACCATGGTCTTAACTTTGATCATGTGCTGTTGTCCCCTCCACGTGGATAGTATGAGGCGCTGAAGAGACCGAGAGTGGAACTGAGCATATTCGACCATATCGAATGTCGATACCATGGACCCTAGAACTTGCATTGCTGATTAAACTGAAACTCGTGGTCTGCGTAGCAACAGTCAAATTTGATGTTGAACGTTGGCAATTTTGTCAGGGAGCAGAAAATTTTCTGTACCCCGGAATCCATCAATGCTTCGAGATGCAGCATCCGTTGACAGGGATGCAGGAACAATTTTTTGAGATTGATCACCCAACCGTGATTTTGTAGAAAACTGATAGAAGTTTGAAGATGAAGGAGCAAAGTTTCTGGGGACTGAGCCAGGATGAGTAGGTCGTCCAGATAAGCCATTATCCGGTTGCCCTGGTGGTGGAGTTGAGCTACCATAACTTTGGTGAACTCTCTCAGTGCTGTAGAGAGGCCAAATGGCAGAGCCTGGAACTGAAAATGGCTGTGCATAATAGCAAACAGGAGAAACTCCTGATGAGCAGGCGCTGTAAGGACATGCAGGTAGGCATCTTGTATATCTAGAGAAACCATAAAATCCCAAGGCTCCAAGGCCAGGATTATGGATCGGAGCATTTCCATGCGAAACTTGGGCACACAAATAAATTTGTTGAGAACTTTGAGGTTTAGAATAGGAAGATGAGTTCCGTTGGGCTTCAACACTAGGAAAAGGGTGGAATAGAAACCCTTGCCATGCTGTGCTGGGGGCATCAATGACCCCTGCATCCAGAAAATTTTGGACTGCAGTCTGCAAAGCCCGAACCTTGATCTATCGGAAGGAAGCTCATGTAAAATAATTGAGTTGGGGGTCATTTGAAGAAGGTTATGGTGTAACCTCGAGAGACTATGTCTGGGGTGGATTGGCACCAAACATTGCATAATAAAGTTGACGGCCTCCTACCCTGAAAGCCCCCAAGGTGAGGCCCGCAGCTTCAGGCTGAGGAGTAGATGGCTTCAAGCTGAGGTTTTGTCTGCTGACTTTTGAGGCAGATGTCGAGCTGCCCAAGATTGTTTTGGTTTTGGCTTGGAGCCCTTATTAGGCACCTGTTGTCTTGAGAAAGATTGTCCCTTGCTTTTCCCTACATACGGAAGGACCAACAGGACTGGTGCGCTTTAGGTGTAGGAGTAAAGAATGCTGACTTAGAGGCCAGTATGGTCGCCACAATTTTATCTAAATCTAACCCAAGAAGAAGCTCTCCAGTGAAAGGCAAGTCTTTTAGTGCTTTTTTGGAATTGGTATCCTCTTTCCAAGAGTGTAACCAGAGTGTCCGGCGTGCTACAACTGATGTAGCAGATGCCTTAAAGGGGGGAGAACCCACCTCCCCCTGTGCTGAATTTAACCCCCAGGATGCTGGCCTGTTATATTGCTGGCAGGGCCTAACTACAGCCCCCTGCCAGCTTTTATCACCCGGTAGTCTAGTGGAGCACGCAAGGCGACCCCGGTGCTGCACATCAGCTTCCTCCTTCCACCGGCGGTAATAGGAGTGGGCAACGCAAGCGGTATATAACCCCCGTGCTCATATAGTAAAAACAAAATAAAATGTTTTAAGCTGCAAAAGCAGTCCGGTTAAAAATGGTGTCCGGCTCCTGCCACACCTACAAAAAAACTAGATGCCTAGAGTCAGGGGGCGGGCTGTGCGGGAGGTGGACCGGGGCATCCTGGGACTAAAAGTTTAACTGTTGGTGCTCCAGACACAACCTACCAGCACAACTCCAATGTGGCTCCTGTGGAGCACTGTGGACCCTGAAGAGGAAAATAAGGCCGCCAGATGCAATGATAATCAGCAGCCAAAGAAGGCTTACAGGCACTGAGCATAGTTGATAGGACCCCTGAATTAAAGCCCCTGGCTCTTAGCAAGGAGGTCTCAGCCATTTGAGCAGGTCCAGCCAAAAAAGTAGACAGATCAGAAGGGCCTCTGACAGGGCCTGCAGTTCCGAGAACCAGATCCTCCTGGGCCAATGCAGGGCCACCAGGATTAAAGTGCCCCCACCCCACCTTCAACTCACAAAGAACTCTGAGGAGGAGCGAGATGGGGGGGAAAGGCATACATCAGAGCGAACGGCCACAGGGCTGACAGGGAGTCTACCCTGGCTGGCATGCCCCATGGTTTTGAAACCTGGACCCATACCGGGTGACCTGGTGATTGTGGTGTAAGGCCATCAAACCACTGCTGGTCTGCAACAACGGTCTACCAACATCAGGAACGCCTCCAGATGGAGGGTCCATTCGAGTCGGACGTCTAAGAAGGTCCACCTTTGAGGACCCCCTAGAGTAAAGATTGCCAACAAGGACGGGATCTTGCCATTGCCGCCCGACTCAGAGAGCCACCCTAGTGGTTGATATAAGCCATCGTTTTGTGTGGTCTTACTGGACTTGCACTGGGCGACCTTGAAGCCAAGGCACCGCCTGGCGGAGAGCCTAAAGGACTGCCCTTTCAACTTTTGTTTCCCAGCATAGGCAGGTAGTACGTTATAGCATTATGAGGCCATGGCCTCTGCAAGCAAACCCAGAGGTAAGCTCCCCTCCCACCAAGCTCACTCTCCTTACAATGGCGCCCTTTTTGAAAAGGTGGCAAAGGACCAATATAGGAGCCCCTGTGTCACTACCGCTGACAGTGTACAAGAGGCAGCTACACTGGTACAGCTAACAATATACGTCTGACATGCAGTGATGGTGTTAACACAGTATAAGAGACACAGCACACATACAATGCAAATAATAAAGTGGCACTGAGCTCCGCAAAGCACTATGGCCGGCAGGAGCATACATTGCTGTAACCTGTGCTCCAGTAGGAGAGGTTCAGGGGGAATTTGCCCAAATGGCCCGGCAGTGAAGATGTGGACCCCAGACTGGCAAAGTGCTCTCCGTGTTCTTCTATACACTATGCAGCAGGCAGGCAGAAAGAGACCAGGGCTGGAAATTCGGGAATGTGGCAGCTACCTGCTTGCTAGGCTCACAGCACTCGCAGCCCAATAAGCAGGTCTGAATCAGGACCATTGTGAATATGTAGCCAGCAAAATACCACCCAGTGGGCACCTGACTTTATGATGGAATCAGAGGGCCTTTTCTCTCTTACCGTGCTTGGATATGGGAACTCAAACTTTACAAATGCTTGCAGGTCATTAGGTGCCATTCCTGTAAGGAAGAGGAGAAATAATGATAGAGCTACAGGGGCAGAGAACCCCACCACAGTGTCACACAGTGATATATAGACATACAGGGGCAGAGAATCCCACCACAGTGTCACACAGTGATATATAGACATACAGGGGCAGAGAACCCCACCACAGTGTCACACAGTGATATATAGACATACAGGGGCAGAGAACCCCACCACAGTGTCACACATGGATATATAGACATACAGGGGCAGAGGACCCCACCACTGTGTCACACATGGATATATAGACACACAGGGGCAGAGAACCCTACCACAGTGTCACACAGTGATATATAGACATACAGGGGCAGAGAACCCCACCACAGTGATATATATACATACAGGGGCAGAGAATCCCACCACAGTGTCACACAGTGATATATAGACATACAGGGGCAGAGAACCCCACCACAGTGTCACACAGTGATATATAGACATACAGGGGCAGAGAACCCTACCCCAGTGTCACACAGTGATATATAGACATACAGGGGCAGAGAATCCCACCACAGTGTCACACAGTGATATATAGACATACAGGGGCAGAGAACCCCACCACAGTGTCACACAGTGATATATAGACATACAGGGGCAGAGAACCCCACCACAGTGTCACACAGTGATATATAGACATACAGGGGCAGAGAACCCCACCACAGTGTCACACAGTGATATATAGATATACAGGGGCAGAGAACCCCACCACAGTGTCACACAGTGATATATAGACATACAGGGGCAGAGAACCCTACCCCAGTGTCACACAGTGATATATAGACATACAGGGGCAGAGAACCCCACCACAGTGTCACACAGTGATATATAGACATACAGGGGCAGAGAACCCTACCACAGTGTCACACAGTGATATATATACAGACAGGGGCAGAGAACCCTAACACAGTGTCACACAGTGATATATAGACATACAGGGGCAGAGAATCCTACCACAGTGTCACACAGTGATATATAGACATACAGGGGCAGAGAACCACAGTGTCACACAGTGATATATAGACATACAGGGGCAGAGAACCCCACCACAGTGTCACACAGTGATATATAGACATACAGGGGCAGAGAACCCCACCACAGTGTCACACATGGATATATAGACATACAGGGGCAGAGAACCCCACCACAGTGTCACACATGGATATATAGACATACAGGGGCAGGGGACCCCACCACAGTGTCACACAGTGATATATAGACATACAGGGGCAGAGGACCCCACCACAGTGTCACACAGTGATATATAGACATACAGGGGCAGAGAACCCCACCACAGTGTCACACATGGATATATAGACATACAGGGGCAGAGAACCCCACCACAGTGTCACACATGGATATATAGACATACAGGGGCAGGGGACCCCACCACAGTGTCACACAGTGATATATAGACATACAGGGGCAGAGAACCACAGTGTCACACAGTGATATATAGACATACAGGGGCAGAGAACCCCACCACAGTGTCACACAGTGATATATAGACATACAGGGGCAGAGAACCCCACCATAGTGTCACACAGTGATATATAGACATACAGGGGCAGAGAACCCCACCACAGTGTCACACATGGATATATAGACATACAGGGGCAGAGAACCCCACCACAGTGTCACACATGGATATATAGACATACAGGGGCAGGGGACCCCACCACAGTGTCACACAGTGATATATAGACATACAGAGGCAGAGGACCCCACCACAGTGTCACACAGTGATATATAGACATACAGGGGCAGAGAACCCCACCACAGTGTCACACATGGATATATAGACATACAGGGGCAGAGAACCCCACCACAGTGTCACACATGGATATATAGACATACAGGGGCAGGGGACCCCACCACAGTGTCACACAGTGATATATAGACATACAGGGGCAGAGGACCCCACCACAGTGTCATACAGTGATATATAGAGCTACAGGGGCAGAGATCTAATCTGACAGACTGTTAGCTGTATACGGAAATATGAATAACAAGGTACTGAGACAGAGGGTGAGCCTCACCTGATGGGGCTGGAAGGTTAATGCCTCGTACTATAATTAGCAGCATCTCTGTGCTACTGAGTTCGGAGAAAACTCTGTGGAAACAGAAGAGTTAATAGTAAAATCACCTTCCAGTAGGAATGCCACTTTATATACAGGTACTTAAACTCATTATTTGACAGGTCCAAGCAGCCTCCAGAACCAGGAAAAGAAAATCATACAGTAATAAATAGCTACAAATGAGGTCAGCTCTCTTCGGCTGACCTGCCTGTTGCTGGCTGTGGAGTGCTGGTGAGTGACAGCCGTGGCTGCAATAGGCAGACTCGTGAGGCGGGGTAGTGGCTGCACCACAGTTCTGCATGCAGGGACCAGCTCCCCCCTCCTGGACACACCTCTAACAGCCGCACCACTGCCCTTTTTCCCACAGGGGTTGGTGCTTGTATAACTTCTTCTACCCCCGGCTCTGTCAGCAACTTCCACATCCTGCACCCGATGCATGTGGCCCTGACTACAGCATTAGTCTCACATATAACTAGTGTGTCCTGCAGAGATTTCCCGGCTCCTTTATACCCGACTCTCAGATGTTAGTTATGGCTGAGGGCGGGTGGGCACTTTGGGTACAGGATCCTGGTCTAGCTAACCTCTATGAATGAAATGGTGAAAATCTGCTGTATTCCTTTCCATGTCTGGCACTAGCAGGAGGATTTATAACCCTGGCAATAAGTGCCGGTACTCTTTACCTAGCACGGCGCCCATCGCATGCACTAAAAAACGGGTCCGACGCGATGGCCGCGATTTCCCATAGGGAACAATGTTAAAAGCGTACCGCCGCCCCTCGCGGGCTCGCTGTGCTTGCCACGCTTCGGGTTCACGTTGATCGTGAGGTGGCGTTAACAATTGTGGGGGCGGTACTTATGTAATATCTGGGCTCCCGTTTTTCTTATGAGACCGCGTCGCTGCGCTCGCCACGCTTTGGGCACGGTGGCTCGCTGCGCTCGCCACACTATATAAAATCAACTCCATGCATAGTTGGATAGTAGGGGTATGAAAAAATGGGGTGCATTTAACATGGGAGCCCAGATAATACATAAGTACCGACGGGGCCATATCACACTTCAGGGGGACTATTTGGGCTCTGTGGCCCATTTAACATTGTTTCCTATGGAAAAATCGCGGGCATTGAGGCATTGAACACAAAAATCGCGTCCATTGACACTTTTAACATTGTTCCCTATGGGAAATCGCGGGCATCGCGGCGCACCCGTTTTTTTAGTGCATGCGATGGCCGCGATGCCCGCGATTTTTTACCCCCCATGACCGCGATGCTAATCGCGGGCGCCGTGCTAGGTAAAGAGTACCTAAGTGCCTAATATCGGGGGAATAGGGGGGAGGAGATGCACAATGTTGTTAACTATTGAGAACACAAATAACAGGGATTTTGTACTTACCGTAAATCCTTTTCTCCGAGTCCACAGGTGTCACTGGAGTAACAGTGAGGATAGAAGGGCGACCACAGGGAGCAAGGGCACTTTAAATATAATTGAGTGTGGCCAACTCCTCCCCTTCTACTCCCCACCTAGGCAGTCCCAAGGATGTGCCCGAATGGAGCTGGAAGAAAGAACACGCTTTCCAGAGGAGGTTAGTATAACACACAAGAATACACAATCAACCAGAAAAGATTAAAAACATAAATAGAACAGTGAGAATCACTGAACCAAACATGCCACACATATAACATAGCAGGCAGTTCCAAACAATATAAGAGGAACCGAACCTAGCCAACATAACTGTAAAGTTTTAAAGGCAGGAATTCCTAACAGCAAATGAACAGCGCCTAGGCGGATGTCCAGTGACACCTGTGGACTCGGAGAAAAGGATTTACGGTAAGTACAAAATCCCTGTTTTCTCCTTCATCCACTAGGTGTCACTGGAGTAACAGTGGGGATGTCCCAGAGCTCCCAACACGGGTGGGATGGCGCTGAGACCCCCTTAACACTGAGCTTCCAAACTGTGAAGCGGACGCCGCAAAAGTGTCAAATTGGTAGAACCGAACAAAAGTCTGACGACCAGACCAGGTGGTAGCCCTGCAGAGCTGCTGAATGGAGACCCCTCTGGTAGCCGCCCAAGAGGGGCCCACCGAGCGCGTAGAATGCGCTGTAATGGAGGCAGGAGGGCGTTGAGCACTTGCCACACAGGCCTGACTAATAGTCAGGCGGATCCATCGAGACAACATCTGCTTTGAGGCCGGCCAGCCCCGCCTGACCGGATCATACGTTACAAATAGAGCATCAGACTTCCTGAGCGATGCTGTTCTGGAGACCTAGATCCTCAGAGCCCTGACTACGTCCAGAGTGCTGTCCTCAGGAGAGACGTCCTGGAAGGCCGGTACCACAATCGGCCGATACCACCTTTGGTAAAAAGGAACAGCTGGTGCGAAGTTCTGCCCTGTCAGCATGAAAGATCAAAAACGGGGGTCTGCATGACAGAGCCCCCAGATTCTAGACTCGCCGAGACGATGCCAGGGCCAGGAGGAGCACTCACTTCCAGGTGAGGTACCGAAGGTCCACCTTTTCTAGCAGTTCGAACACCGCAGACTGTAAGAACTTTATAACAACATCTAAGTCCCAAGGAGCCGTGGGTGGACGAAAAGGAGGTTGCAGCCGCAAAACTCCCTGAAAAAGGTGTGTACCTCAGGCAAAAGGGCTAACTTCTTTTGAAAAAAGATAGATAATGCCGATACCTGTACCTTTAAGGTAGTCAGACGCAATCCTGTAGCTAATCCGACCTGCAGGAAAAGAAGAATTCTGGCCTTCTTGAAAAGAGTGGTGGATACACCCCGACTCTCGCACCAGACCACATAAGCCCTCCAGATGCGGTGGTAATGCTTGGAGGTAACGACTTTCCTGGCCTTCATCATGGCAGGTATCACCGCCCGTGGGATACCTGCCTGTCTCAGGATGGACCTTTCAGCAGCCACGCCGTCAAATGAAGCCGACTTAAGTCTGGAAAGAAAAGGCCCTTGGCTGAGCATATCTTCCTGAAGAGGCAGGGGCCAGGGTTCGTCTATCAGAAGAGACGTGAGGCTGGTGTACCCTGACCTGCGCGGCCAGTCCGGAGCTATCAGGAGAACAGTGACCACCTCCCTCTGGATTCTCTGCAGAACCCGAGGTATCAGCGGAAACTGAAGGAAAATGTACACAAAGTGAAATGGCCAAGGGGCCACTAGTGCATCCACTCCCACCGCTTGAGGGTCCCTCGTGTGAGCGAAGAACCGGGGTAGCTGATAGTTGTGGCGATACGCCATCAGATCCGCCTGGGGACACCCCCATTGGTGGACCAGACGTTGATCTTGAGCCCACAGCAGGATTCGACTCACCTCCTTCATGGCAGCGTGACTGCGCGTGCCTCCCTGCTTGTTGATGTAGGCTAATGCAGTGGAGTTGTCCGACTGTACTCTAACAGCCTGACCCTGAAGGAGATGATGGGCCTGCAGGAGAGCATTGTAGACTGCTCTGAGCTCCAAGATATTGATGGAGAGAAGGGCCTCCTGCTGAGTCCAACATCCCTGGAACTGATGGCCCAAGGTGACTGCTCCCCAACCGCGAAGACTCGTGTCTCTGGTGAGCAGTACCCAGTTCCAGATGGCGAACCTCTTTCCCTCTCTGAGGTTGGCCGGGTTCAGCCACCACAGGAGAGAGGTCCGTGCCCGCACTGACAACCGTATCCTGTGGTGAAGGTGCAGGTGAGAGCCTGACCATTGACGTAGAAGGCAACGCTGGAAGGGTCTCGATCGGAATCGACCATATTGGAGAGCCTCGAAGGAGGCCACCATTTTCCCCAGAAGCCTGGTACATGTGAGGACCGACAACTGCGGATTAAGGCCTGGAGAGAGTGTATCTTGTCTTCTGGAAGAAACACCCTCAGAGGAGTGGTATCCAGGACCATTCCTAGAAACTGTAACCATTGAGACGGCAGGAGCTGGGACTTCTGAAAGTTGAGTATCCATCCATGACGAATGAGAGTACTCTGAGTCAGGGCTACAGTATGTTGCCCAGCAGGGCCTCCCTGGATGGAGCCTTCAGCAGAAGATCGTCCAGGTACAGTATAACAGTCACACCTTGGTTTCGCAGAATCTCCATCATCACCGCCATGACCTTGGTGAAGATCCGTGGGGCGGAGGAGAGGCCAAATGAAAGGGCCTGAAACTGCCAATGTTGGCTGCGGACTGCGAACCGAAGGAAGGCCTGATGTGGAGGCCAGATTGGTATGTGGAGGTAGGCGTCCTTGATGTCGAGTGACACCAAGAACTCGCCCTCCTCCAACCCGGCAATCACAGATTTCAGGGACTCCATCCTGAACTTGACCGGTTGGAGGTAAGGATGGAGATGCTTCAAGTTCAGAATGGGACGTGCCGATCCGTCCGGTTGGGGACCAGAAAGAGGCTGGAGTAGAACCCCAAGGTCCTTTGGTCTTCTGGGACCGGGATAACCACCCCCCGCTGAGACCAACTTTTGGATGGCCGTGGTCAGTAGCAGGCTTTTTTCTGCTGAAACTGGCAAACCGGTTTTGAAAAACCGGTGTGGCGGTGGCTTTTGAAAATGTATCTTGTAGCCAAAGGCTACAAGATCTTGCACCCAAGCGTCCTGGCAAGACTGCAACCAAGTGTGCATGAAGCCGTGCTCCCACCTTGGAATCCCCCAGGTGGGCCTGAAGCCCGTCATGCGGCGGGCTAGGTGGAGGCCTTGGCCTCTTGGGTGGAAGAGGAAGCACCTCTGCCACGACCTCGGGAGCCTCTGTGAGAGGAAGCGCCCTCTAGGGCGACCTCAGAACTTTGCATGCAGGCAAAAGGACCGAAAATATGTCCCCTGGAAGGTTCTACGAGTAGAAGGAGGAGGGGCCGTGGAAGGGAGAAATGTGGATTTTCCACCAGTGGCTTGTGATATCCACTTATCTAACTCGGGCCCAAAAAGCACCTCACCAGTGAAGGGGAGTGCTTCCACTGCCTGCTTGGACTATGCATCAGCCTGCCACTGGCGGAGCCAGAGTGATCGGCGTGCTGATATGGAAAGGGCAGATATGCGAGCCCCTATGATGCAAACATCATTAGAGGCCTCCGCCATATAGGATGATGCTTCAGAAATATGTTCTGCTAATTGCACCAGGACATCCACCTCACCTCCCTGCTTCAGTTGCTGAGCCAACTGGGAGGCCCAAACCCCGATAGCCTTATTGACCCAGCATCCGACCTGAGCCGAATGCTGAACTACCCCTGCAGCAGTATAAATAGACTTAAGCGTAAGCTCAAGCTTGCGGTCTGAGGCGTCTCTAAGAGTAGTGGCCCCCGGTACTGGGAGAACTGTCTTCTTAGAAAGAAGCGTGACCGAAGGGTCAACTACAGGGGGTGTTTCTACCAGCTTTCTGCCTGCAGCAGACAAGGGGTATGAAGACAACAGTCTCCGGGAAATCTGAAATTTCCTGTCAGGGTTTTTCCAGGCCTGTATGACGTGGTCATCTAATTCCTCTGCAGGAGGAAAAGAAGCTGCTTGCTTTGTTTTTTTACCAAACAGGGAGGGGCGAGTGGGGGCTGACGCCCCATCCTCCACGTCCAGTGCCAGCTTGACCATATCAATGAGGTCATCTAAACCTTGCACAACCGGTTCTGGTTGCTGTGGTGGAAAATCCTGTTGCACATCCACATCTGGGGCAGCATCTTCCCCTTCCTCAAGGCCAGGCATATCCTCATCTGTGTCAGTGTCTAAGACCTGTGTGAGAAGCCTCTTTAGCACTGGGGGTTGTGAGTCATGTGCCGAGGGCCGTATGGGCTCAGGGACCAAGGCCTTTGTTAAACCCTCCACAGCTAAGGTTAATTCCCGCTGCTGTGATCTAGATGATTCTCTGTCCCTCTGGGAATCTGTAATCTCAGAGGACAGGCGTGACATCACCTCCGTGAGCTGCAACGCCCATGCAGGGAAGGGCTGCTGGGAGGTAGAAGGAGTGGGGTCAGTAGTGCATTTCTCGCACACTGGTGTACCCTCAGCAGATTGTGTGAGTTTAGAATTACACTTCCTGCAAGACCTCTTAGAGATGCCTCCCGCCATTATGATAGTGATTGAGCTATACACAATCTTTATATATATATATATATATATATATATATATATATATATATATATATATATATATATATATACACATATATATATATATATATATATACACAATACCAATATTCCAACACGCGCTATGCTCAGATATATGACACAAAGTAGAAATGTTAGTAATGACTTGACTTATGGCAGCCTTTCCACTGAATTCCCTGAGGGAAGGGAATAAAACAACCAAGATACTACACAATAGTGGAGTGGCGCCTTTCACACAAATGTAAGATAGTCCTGATATAATATCCAATTTTCAGATCCAAAGAAGCAAGAAGGGAATTCTTCCAACGTTCATTTATTATTCTTCAGTGGATAAGAGTATAAAACAACGAGTAGATAACATCCAGGGATGTTATCTACTCTTATCCACTGAAGAATAATAAATGAACATTGGAAGAATTCCCTTCTTGCTTCTTTGGATCTGAAAATTGGATATTATATCAGGACTATCTTACATTTGTGTGAAAGGCGCCACTCCACTATTGTGTAGTATATATATATATATATATATATATATATATATATATATATATATATATATATATATATATATATATATATACACATATATATATATATATATATATATATATATATACACACACACACACAACGGAGACAGCCGGGAACATAGACGCGCCTCCTCTGCCTACAAGAGGACCCAGTTACATGCGCACTCGATCCCCGATGACGGCGGATGCGGGGCGGAAGTGACGTTCCGCCCCACTTCCCTATACCCCCGATCACCAATTAAAGACTTTAGAGCGCGGTTTCTTACTAGCGCACAGAGACTACCTAATGAACTTATGTGTTACTAGGCCAGTTATCAAACATAATGTATTAAGAGAGATACATACATAGTAAATAGTATTAAACCAGTACACCTTGCTTAATTGATGTACATAATTACAGGAAGTGATGTCAGCCTGTCTTAGTGATATATACCTGCTCCAAACCAGTTTGTCTCCACCCCCTGAGGAAGTCTTGTAAGACGAAACATGTCGGGCAGCTTTTGAGTCCTTATCCTCATCTCTCAGTTAAGCTATACTTCTTTTATATTTAGTCACTGTGAATAATTTTTTATTTATCCATATTTTTTACTCCCTCGTCAAAACCACCGTTCTAATTTTATTCTGATTTTAAGTGGTATTCATATATTTTTTATTGTACTATTTTTCATGTGCTAGCTTTATCCATTTATTGATTGCTGTGAAACCCCTTATCCCCTCATTTATTGTAATAAATTATTATCTTTTTTGACGGAGTCAATTTGGTCCAGTCATATATATTTAAGCACGGATCGCCGAGGTCCATAACCCTTTTTAAATATCTCTTTTTTCTATAGAGACGGTCCACCACCGTCCCTCTTTTTGGTCTCGTGCAGACACCCATTGTTAGTGGGGAGTGCTTTTTTTATTTACGGACACCATATCCATCCTTTTAATTACTTTCTGTGTATTATATCTTGGCGCTGAACCCCCTCTCTTTTGTGTATCCATAAATTCTCTGGTGCTAGGGAGGACAGGCGTGACATCACCTCCGTAATGTCACACGGACAAGCGTGACATCACCTCCGTGAGCTGTAGTTTCCAGACCCCATCCCCATAAGACAACATGTTTAGAGGGAATGAGAGGGTCAAGAACAGAAGTGATGCATGTCAGAAAATATTTAATGAGGGAAGGGACATAACCCCAATCAATAACAGCGATGATTTAGACAACTTATTTTGGAATATGGAGAAACTTCTTTCCAAAGAAGTCCATACCTGGTGGGACATAAAAGGCTTGGAACACTATGTGAGTGTTAATCGAATCCCAAGAGGGCTCAGGTTTATGAAACAACCCACCTTTGGTATGGACAACCCCGAATTCATGAAAGAATGGGACCAAGCACTACACAAGTGCTCAATCGACCTTATGAAGCTCCTAATAACAGAAAAGAAAAATGTACTAACAACTCTAGAAACAGAGATTAAAGAAGCAGAAATAAAACTATCTACACGTAAAGACGAGGAGAACTTTGCCATCAATGATGAAGTTTTAAATAAGAAACTGGAACGTATAGAAACTGAAGTGAGAGGGAACAAGGAGAAAAAGTTCAACAGGGACAAACTGGACTATGAAAAGAACAAAGTTAAAAAATGGAGCAAAGATTTTAAAACACACCCTAACACTGGACGAACATCCAATTGGAGACAAGCAAAATATACAGGCAGAAAAAACAAAAATGTTGACTGGGAAACCAGAAAACATAGACCAGTACACACAACCAATCAACTTTTACCAGTAAGGAATAATTCCCCTCTTAATGGAAGAAACACTTTTTTATCCGCAGGAACGAGTACTCGCTGTGAGGTTATCAGACTCACTGTAAATCTGTAATTACTATATTTTATTAGGTGTAGTAATTAATGTACTATTTTAGTCCGTCGGTACCCTCATATTCCCCATAGATGTTTCTATTCCCCATATCTGTGTGTACCATAGTATTAGATGCTGTTAAGCAAATCTGATCAACAGGAAATGTTCACAGGGGGTGATCAAATTCCCCTGCTATCAACAGGAAATGTTCACAGGGGGTAATCAGGACATAACCAAATTACCTTAATTGTATTTACACTCCTTTGTGCCTTTCTGGACTCTAGTAGACTCTTTGGGGCCTGACCCAGCAGGGGGGATGCAGCAGATGGCCAGCTGGATATTACCTGGGGGGATGTGTCTGACTCTTGGGTCCACCAATCCGAACCAAGTACCGGCCCCCTGTCAGTTTAAGCCCCGTGGGAAATTGGAAGTTTTTAAAATGACTTGTACAACTGCCAGCTCAGTATGTTAGTCGCAATCCGGTCTCAGGGGTCCTACCCTTCACTGGATCTTGTGGAACACATCGTTTGCCCAGGAAGGGGGCATCCTACCAAGCTCTGGTGTGGAGCGTCTGTGTTGTGTGGATTTACACAGGTTTCGGCTATCACTGCTGTGTGGATTAAGTGATAGTTTTGCCATTTTGGAACTGCTGCTACAAGGTATCGTGTGGACTTATCTGCTATCACTTCTGTGTGGAGGAGTGATAGTTTTGTGCTTTGGAACGGCTGCTACAAGGACTGCCATTGGACTGCTACCTGATAACATTTATAGGCTACATTTGCCTCTTGTTCCTGTCTTTATCTACATGTGTGTGCTGTGATAAAAATAAACCATATTTTGGTTTCATCTGCTCGGTGTCTGAGTGATTGAAGAACTCGTATCCTCACATTTGGCGGCAGCGACAGTGGGATCATTCAGACACCAACCTTCGAGCACAGAAAGCACAGAGAACAGAGGATCAGACCATATGTAAGGAAACGGAAAATGCAATAAGGTGATGTTCAGCAAGTGAGCAGGTGTCAGTCCTGTGAAAGGGAAAATGTTTCCAAGGAAAGAAAATCGATGCCTCAAGACCCCTGTAGCAGAGGAGCTCAGGGATGGAGGTTCTTCAGTGTATCGGCAGGCTGGGAAGCCGGATCTGTTATTTATTGTCAGAAAAATGCATTATATCTGGGAGTACTGGGAAGACGCTCAGCAGATGATCAGCGGGTGGAGAGTATCCAGCATTCAGGACAAGTTGTGTTACCTGGGGGATGCATTCCTGCACTGTAAAGGTGAGGCCACCTCTTGGAATCTGCTGGGGGAGCCAGAGTTTGTAGAATTTACAGAGGAAGTGATTGCTACAGTTACCCAGATGCTACAAAGAGGACAATATTCTGAGGCTGAAGGACAAGTCCAGAATAAATTGATGCCCCAGATAGAACCAGAGGAAAGGTCTAGAAGGGGGCTACTGCAATCTGGGCAGACAACCGAGGGGTCTGCCACAGAATTAATTGTTACCGCAAGAGAAGGGTCGTTGTCAGGGGGGCCCCTAACTGCCCTTGAAGAAATGAGTATGGAGGAGCTGATAGCAGAATGTCAGCTGCGAGGTATACCCATCCGACCCTGCACTCGCGGGGAAATCCTTCAGCAGATCCTTCACAATCAGGGAGATCCTACAAATGCATTTGCTGATTATCGGGCATGGATCCTCCATTTCGGTGCACAGTTGAGTGTGTGGGAACAATTGCAGTGTCTGGAGGAGTGCTTCGTGGTGGCAGAGGAAGAGGCGATTGATCGGGGGCTCCTGGATACCCCAGCATGGCAAGATCAGTGTCGCAGGGGGCGTGATGAAAGGCACCGTTTGCAACTGCTTCTCCCCCATCCTAGGGAGGAAGCTGCTCAGTGTTCTCTGCAGGGGGAGGGTATCCCCAAAGTGAAGGAGGTTATTCAGGAGGAGCTGCACTACAGCTTCCCTTTTGCTGAGATGGAAGATGAAGAGCTATTATCCTGCTGCCAGGGGATCTATGAGGACTGCGTCCAAGAGGAGATCACCGTGGTTAGAGGAGTATCCGACAACATCCAGGCCACAAGCATACCAGTCGCAGATGATGTCGTGCTTCAGGCTGCCCAGCATATTCAGCTGGGGAAGGTGGTTATCCTGGAGACTGAGGACTGCGCAGAGGAAGCGGCAGGTGAGACCCAGGCTTTTGAGGGGGTAGTACTGGCCGTGGACCAGCTTGCCCTGCAGCCACCAGCGGAATTGTTCCTGATGGAGGGTCCCTTCTCAGCCCTGGGCATTGAGACCAAATGCTGTACTGAAATTTGCCATGCCCCTAGTTTGGGTTTGAGGGAGGAAGGACTTGACAGAGTGGCGGAAGTGCCAGGGCCAGAGCTCCGATATTGGGCTGCCGTTGGGCAGATGTTCCTTGGGCAAGAGGGGGAGGTGGAAAGTGCTCCCTGCCCCATTATGCCAGGGGCAAAAGTAGTAGTACACCCTATAGGTGTACCCAGTGTAAAAGGTTACAATTTTGCAGAGGGGGGGTACCCAGCATCTGAAGAGGAGGAATTGCTAACTCACTTGTTAGTTAACATGCATAACTTATATTGTGATATTGCCCTTGCTGATTCTGCAAACCAGCCGCCTCTTCCAAGATGGGTTTGGCATGATGTCACTCTGTGGGACTCAGGTGGTGCGCCTCTAGCCCAGATTCTCTGCTCTGAATCACACTACAGGTTGTTATTGGTCCCAGAACAGCTTGGTACCGGGACTACAATAGTAGGGGAAGGAATGTGAGGTTATCAGACTCACTGTAAATCTGTAATTACTATATATTATTAGGTGTAGTAATTAATGTACTATTTTAGTCCGTCGGTACCCTCATATTCCCCATAGATGTTTCTATTCCCCATATCTGTGTGTACCATAGTATTAGATGCTGTTAAGCAAATCTGATCAACAGGAAATGTTCACAGGGGGTGATCAAATTCCCCTGCTATCAACAGGAAATGTTCACAGGGGGGTAATCAGGACATAACCAAATTACCTTAATTGTATTTACACTCCTTTGTGCCTTTCTGGACTCTAGTAGACTCTTTGGGGCCTGACCCAGCAGGGGGGATGCAGCAGATGGCCAGCTGGATATTACCTGGGGGGATGTGTCTGACTCTTGGGTCCACCAATCCGAACCAAGTACCGGCCCCCTGGCAGTTTAAGCCCCGTGGGAAATTGGAAGTTTTTAAAATGACTTGTACAACTGCCAGCTCAGTATGTTAGTCGCAATCCGGTCTCAGGGGTCCTACCCTTCACTGGATCTTGTGGAACACATCGTTTGCCCAGGAAGGGGGCATCCTACCAAGCTCTGGTGTGGAGCGTCTGTGTTGTGTGGATTTACACAGGTTTCGGCTATCACTGCTGTGTGGATTAAGTGATAGTTTTGCCATTTTGGAACTGCTGCTACAAGGTATCGTGTGGACTTATCTGCTATCACTTCTGTGTGGAGGAGTGATAGTTTTGTGCTTTGGAACGGCTGCTACAAGGACTGCCATTGGACTGCTACCTGATAACATTTATAGGCTACATTTGCCTCTTGTTCCTGTCTTTATCTACATGTGTGTGCTGTGATAAAAATAAACCATATTTTGGTTTCATCTGCTCGTGTCTGAGTGATTGAAGAACTCGTATCCTCACACTCGCATCAAGGACCTTACCACCACGGCCATTATAGAGAAAGTGAATCATGCTTCCCCCTTAAAAAGAAGACTGGAGGAAGGAGAGGATGCAGAGGCAGTGGAAGGAACAAACAGAAGCTACCACAAGAGGAGAACTCTAAACCAAAACAAGTAACCCCAAAAGGCATCTTCAATCTTTTTAAACATACCCTTTCAGATCAAGAAATGAGCCTTCTCAACAGAGGATTGTCATTTGCACCGACAAAAGGAAAAAGTCGGTTCGATACATTTATTGACCTCAACAAGTTTACCAGACCTTTCACACTGAAGAGACACTTTCTAAGAAAAGAGGATGCAATAATCCAGAACCACGCAAATAATTCCAGATCTGGTCTGAGACCTACTTCAAAATTTTATACCCTAGAGTCCAAAGGACCATACATTGGGACATTTTACGAAGCAGTAAAAGAGGAACTATGCATAGAAGAAGAACCAGGTATACCGAAAAAGAATCTTACAGGCAAAGAAAGAGAAGCGATAAAAACTCTGCGTGACAACGACCAAATAGTTATCAAATCAGCTGATAAGGGTGGTGGATTGGTGATTATGGATAGATCAGCATATGAGGAAGAAGCGAGGAGACTACTAGTCGACATCATCCTATATCCCACTATTACAGGATCCTAAAGATAGCTTTCTAGAGGAACTCCGTACCACCTTACTCAAAGGTTTGAGGAACAGAACACTAACAAAGGACGAATATCAATACCTGCTCCATACCAACCCAACCACGCCCATATTCTATTTTCTTCCGAAGATACACAAATGTCTGCAGAATCCCCCGGGTAGGCCGATTGTGGCCGGTATCGATTCACTGACATCTCATCTTTCAGAGTACGCTGATAAATTTTTACGTCCACATGTCATGAACCTTCCATCCTTTCTGAAAGATACCACGTCAGTACTAAACATCATGGATAATCTAATTTGGAAAGAAAATTACATGTGGGCCACCATTGACGTTCAATCACTGTACACCTGCATTAACCATGAAGATGGGATCAGAGCCTGTAATGAGTTCTTGAAAGAGGATACATCACTATCAGATGACAACACACAATTCATCTGTGACATCATGAGATTCATCCTCAAACACAATTATTGTAAATTCTTGGATGGCTTTTACTTACAAACGTGCGGCACTGCTATGGGGACCATCTTTGCCCCTAGCTTTGCTAATTTACTTATGGGCTACTGGGAAAGGAATTTTATTTACAACAACCATCGTTTTAAGGACAATATTATTCTTTTTAAATGGTATATTGACGATATTCTTATTGTTTGGTGCGGGACAACGACTGATTTCAATGAATTCCTGGAATACATAGGGAACAACAACCTCAACCTAGCATTCACCTCCAATACCAGCATGGAATGAGTGGAATTCCTGGATTTGGTGCTGATGAAAGTGGAAATTCAGTCATCACAAAAAACTTTATCAAAAATGTGGACACAAACAGCTATGTACACTATGAAAGCTGCCAACTCAAGAATTGGAAAGACAATTTACCCTTCTCACAGTTCCATTGATTGGCACGTAACTGCAAAACAGACACTGAAAGAGATACTCAACTAAATACCTATGCAGACAGATTCAGGGAGAAAGGTTATCCAGAATATGAGCAAAAGATCTTGACATAAACAGTATCCTCCAGTACAGCAAAAGAGAACATCAAAAACCAGGGGTAAAGTTTGTCACTACCTACAACCATCATGAAAAGAACATCAAAGCAGCACTAAACAAACATTGGGGCATCCTCATGATGGACCCAGTCCTCAGGGACCATTTACCAACACGCCCTCAAGTGGTGTTTAGGAAATCAAAAAATTTGAAAGACATGGTAGCCCCAAGCATGTTAAAAGAAAAGACCATCGCAACGAACACAATGCCCAAATGCATAGGTAGCTTCAAATGTGGCCACTGCAACATTTGTAGACTACTACATCCCAACAGAAAAATATTTCAGAACAAAGAGAAAACCAAGGACTACAAAAAAAAACAGTTCATCAATTGTAACACTACCTCAGTTATTTATTTGTTGGAGTGCCCTTGCGGCCTCCAATACATTGGCAAGACAAAAAGACCATTAAAGACCCGGATTCAGGAACATGCCAGGAACATTAAAAACAAAATTCAAACACATACAGTATCGCAACATTTCCTGGAACATCACAATTCGGATCCAGAAAAACTCGTGTACAAAGGAATCGAACAGGTCACACTTGGGGAACGAAGAGGTGATCTATCCAACCTACTCTCACGTAGGGAAATGTTCTGGATTTTTGAATTAAATACCCTCCATCTAGAAGGATTCAACAACAACTATGAAATAGCACCCTTTCTGTAAACCCTTATCAACATATCCTCTAATGGAAATAATAGATGACAAGATTATATCATACAATAAGGTCTGATTCCTATGCCGGGCAAGAAGAAACATGCAAACCTCTGCACACAGAAAAGCATCACATGAGGCTGCTCTTCTGTCAAAGTTCCACAAGATGTCAGCACCACACATCTCAGAGAATGAGCGTGATGCCATGCAAATACGGGACATGTGACTCGATACAGTATATGCCTCCAGTACAACGGAGACAGCCGGGAACATAGACGCGCCTCCTCTGCCTGTAAGAGGACCCAGTTACATGCGCACTCGATCCCCGATGACGGTGGATGCGGGGCGGAAGTGGGGCGGAAGTGGGGCGGTAGTGACGTTCCGCCCCACTTCCTTATACCCCCGATCACCAATTAAAGACTTTAGAGCGCGGTTTCTTACTAGCGCACAAAGACTACCTAATGAACTTATGTGTTACTCGGCCAGTTATCAAACATAATGTATTAAGAGAGATACATACATAGTAAATAGTATTAAACCAGTACACCTTGCTTAATTGATGTACATAATTACAGGAAGTGATGTCAGCCTGTCTTAGTGATATATACCTGCTCCAAACCAGTTTGTCCCCACCCCCTGAGGAAGTCTTGTAAGACGAAACATGTCGGGCAGCTTTTGAGTCCTTATCCTCATCTCTCAGTTAAGCTATACTTCTTTTATATTTAGTCACTGTGAATAATTTTTTATTTATCCATATTTTTTACTCCCTCGTCAAAACCACCGTTCTAATTTTATTCAGATTTTAAGTGGTATTCATATATTTTTTATTGTACTATTTTTCATGTGCTAGCTTTATCCATTTATTGATTGCTGTGAAACCCCTTATCCCCTCATTTATTGTAATAAATTATTATCTTTTTTGACGGAGTCAATTTGGTCCAGTCATATATATTTAAGCACGGATCGCCGAGGTCCATAACCCTTTTTAAATATATATATATATATATATATATATATATATATATATATATATATATATAATTAAAATTATATATGCAACAATCAACAGGTTAATATCAACTGTACACACACTCCAGGGGACAGTACAGGAAGAAGGGTAGAAAGACTGGACAGGAGAGACAGTATTACAGGAAAAGTTGACAGAGGCTAACAACAGCGCTATGGAATATACCAGGGAGCGCTATAGCCCAATTTGCATACAGCCCAGAACTGTCTCACCCAGCTCTAACCCCACTGTCTGCGAGCAGGGCTTGGGGAAGCTTGCTTTGCAGGTCTGGACACCCGGAGGAAGGCTGTGCTTGAGCCGCAGACTGTCTAAGCCAAAACGGAGTCCCTCAGCGTGTTAGCAGCGGTGCACACTTAGAAGATGGCCGCCGCTGTGCTGAAGTCACGCTGGGGAAAAGCCGGGGCTGCTGGGAGCATACCACGTGGTAGCTCCGCCCCTTCAGCTGCTCCGTGCTCTCCCAAAATGGCGCCAGTTTTAAAACACCCTTTTTACCTGCGCTACCGCCATAATTTTGTTCACTGACCCCCGCGCTGATCGGGAGGTCAGGCATACATTACCGCTGCCATTTGCTGGTCGGTGGCGGTAGAGGCTGAGGGAGGACGGGACACGCACCGCGTGCAGTGGTGGCTGTCCTCCGGAGACGGTGGTCTCTGCCGCCGGATCCCCTCCAACAGCTCCCGCGATGCAGACAGGCAGCGGCAGACTGCCTGTCTGTTTTTGAGTTAAAATAAAATAAAAAAAAATGTCAAGCTTTAAAAAAGAAATGCCCTGGAGCAAGCGAGTAGTGTTACCAGCTCCCATGAGGGCACATTCTAAGACTGCCTAGGTGGGGAGTAGAAGGGGAGGAGTTGGCCACACTCAATTATATTTAAAGTGCCCATGCTCCCTGTGGTCGCCCTTCTATCCTCACTGTTACTCCAGTGACACCTAGTGGATGAAGGAGAAATATAGTTGAAAAAAAAATTGGGAAATAACAGACTGGAGGGGCAACCCTGCAGAGTTTAGTACAATGTACACAAGGGAATAATTCTACAAATCAGAAAAAAAAAGGAAAAACATTTTCAGACAGATCTGAAGATAAATCTTACTAGTGTATGGGCACCATAAGCTTGAGAAATGGCCAGACAAATTCATCCAGCCATAAAGATATGTGCCAGTGCTGGCTGTACCAATGATCAGACCAGACGGTTCTCAAAAATAACAAATTTAATAATAAAAATACATATAAATTATAATGAATCGTTAGACATATAGTCCATGTGCACAATTTTTTAAATATATATCCCAGGGATATTTTTGCGTGATGATTATAATGGAGATTTCCCATAGATTAGCTGATAATGTGAATGTATATTACCATCCGAGTTCATCTGGAATAAAAAACTTATTAATATTGAACATCCGACTACAACCACTAAGAGCCTGAGTTTAGATTCTTATAGCCATCGATTGAGCTTCAATTTGGTATAGAAAGTTCCTAAGTAGATGGTAATAACACAACAGTTCCCTTTGGTTTGCAGATAGTTGTATCAACTGCTTTTAATTAGCAACAGTGTTCCTGATGGAAAAAAGGAAACATATTACCGGTTGGTGTGGGAGAATGGATGTGGCGGTGATCTTTTATTCCCAGATGTCTGCTACTACCGGTGTTGCTCCGATGGTGTGTGAGCCGGTACCGGGAGCAGACACAATGGATCCGGGTGGTGGCCGGTCTGCTGGTGACAAGCGTTGCTCCAATGTTGAAAGAGCTGGCGCTGGGAGCTGATGTGGCTGCAGAATGTTACTCACACCCCGGCGTCCAGGATGGAAGGACGTCTCTCGCCGCACCTTTTGCCGCGAACACGATGGCCGTGGGTTTTATTGGATTTGGTCAGTCCAGCAATAAGTTGGAGCTTGGCAATGATCAAAGGCAGTATAACGCTATTCAGGCTGTTGCTAATTAAAAGCAGTTGATACAACTATCTTCAAACCAAAGGGAACTGTTGTGTTATTACCATCTACTTAGATACTTTCTATACCAAATTGAAGCTCAATCGATGGCTAAAAGAATCTAAACTCAGGCACTTAGTGTTTGTAGTCGGATGTTCAATATTAATACATTTTTTATTGTGTAAATGTATGTATTTTTATTGATTTTATTTTATTGTGTTTAATAATAATTGAGTAAAATAATAACAAATTAAAAGATCACAGTGCGCTCTCTTTCTTTTTTTGTATTTTATCTTGTTGCAAAAACTTCTTAGTTTTTCCATGGGAACAAAAGGCAGCCTTAACGCGCCTTGCAGAAAAGTCCAGAAGAGAACCCAGACTCTTGAAAGAAAATGGAAAGTACAAAACCTGCACTTTAAAAGAACTGAGACGAAGACCATCCTCAAATCCAATTTGGAGAAAACGGAGACGAATGCGCAACCTAAAAGTGATAGCTAAAAGGCGCCTCTTCTCACACCACAGGACGAATGCCTTCCACATACAGTATGATAATAATGCCTGGAACTTACAAGCTTGTGTGCTCTAAGCATTGTAGGAATAATATATTTCCCCAACAGCACCTGTTCAATAACCACCCGCTCAAGCGTAGCAGCAATAAGTCAAGATAAAGAAGAGGAGATCGATGCGAAGAAGCTGGGTCCCAGGGTCGTCTGGGAGGAGGAGTAGCAGATTGGCATACCAAGATATATTGTACAATGATCTGTCAGGCTGCCTATTTACTTTGAAATTGGTTACTGGGAGATGAGGTTCTGCACTTAGACTGGAGGAGAGGAGGTTTAGAACACAGAAGGAAGGACTTTTTTAAGGCTTTTTTAAGGCCACGGCAGTAAAATTATGGAACTCTCTTCCAAGTGTTGGCAGATTCAATAATGTCATTTACATTAAGGCTAGACAATCATTTATTAGATAAAAACATCCAATGGATATAACCGGTAATCAAAGGCTGAACTTGATGGAAGAAAGTCTTTTTTCAACCTAAACTACTATGTAACTACTATGAGCCAATTGAAATCCACTGTTTGCAATGGTTCAGAGAGAGGTTTTCCTAAAGCCTGCAGGACCAAATAACAGATACCATAGATAGATATTGCTCCCAATGTTAGTGAATGGAGATATTCCTCACTATAGACAGAATATATATTTATTGTAACTGGAAGACTATTGTTCACAGATCTGTGTTTTGTCTACTGTTGTTCTCAGCTCTTGATGCTCCCAGATAGGCTATTATTATTATTATTATCATTATTATTATATCAGTAATATATAGAAAACCGCTCCTGAGTGAGAGCAATTGGGCGATAAGTCATGTGTCAGTAATCCGCACCCTGCACCTATGTACTGTATATGTTAAAGCATGAGGGAATACTAATTGGCCTGGGACCCTACTATGTGCAGAATGTACAAAGGGAACACCAAAAAATGCTGTCTTGGAAATTTGGCTTCATTTTCATATGTAACAAGCTTCAGTGTAAAACATTCCAGAACATGGACCCGGTGAGTAACGCCATCTTCAGAAGGTGTTACCCAATAGAAGACTATGGGTATTATCCTCTGAAAGGGATCCTCCTGGGCCACCCTGAGCATGTGGCTCCTTTATATCTTCCTGTCCCTCCACCTGCGGTGATTTCTGGCTCCACCTACTGTAGTAAGTTCCATCCCATCTTGTGCCACCTCCTTCCTGCAGCCGTAGAGTGTAACTGAGTGCAGAGGAGAGGGTGGAGATGCTGCATGATCTGTAGCAGCCAGACCCCCCATCCTCTCCACTCAGGGTCAGGATTCTAGTCCTAGAAGGCAGCCCTGCTAATACCAGGTATTTGTGGATGGTTATTGACAGCAGGTCACTGTCCGAATCTCTCGGACCACTGCACTAGAGCGGTTACCTGACAACTTTCAGCGTCTTGTCCTCAAAGTGATATGGAGGAGGGTCCATGCAATGAGCTTGTGATAAAGTCAGGATCTCACAGTTTTTCTTGCAGTCTTCCGCCATTTTCTCAAATCTGTCCCAAGAAAAGAAATAGTAAAAACATAAGGCAAGTAGGGAACAGAGATCAGACTTTGCCACCAGCTGCCGTATGCAGAATATACAGAGTATTACAGCTTATAGCAAAGGCTGATTAATGTACTGTTCCCCATTTGGGATTCAAAAGCCTAAATTCAATATATTCATTTTTTAATGTCACAGTAATATTCACTGCCCATCCCCGGTGCACGGCAGCTCAGTGGCCCGCCATCCCCGGTGCACGGCAGCTCAGTGGCCCGCCATCCCCGTGCACGGCAGCTCAGTGGCCCGCCATCCCCGGTGCACAGCAGCTCAGTGGCCCGCCATCCCCGGTGCACGGCAGCTCAGTGGCCCGCCATCCCCGGTGCACGGCAGCTCAGTGGCCCGCCATCCCCGGTGCACGGCAGCTCAGTGGCCCGCCATCCCCGGTGCACGGCAGCTCAGTGGCCCGCCATCCCCGGTGCACGGCAGCTCAGTAGCCCGCCATCCCCGGTGCACGGCAGCTCAGTGGCCCGCCATCCCCGGTGCACGGCAGCTCAGTGGCCCGCCATCCCCGGTGCACGGCAGCATTGTAACACGTGCGGTCATACAAACATTTCCTATTACAGGTTCTTATCTCCAACAGGGTCTCAGTAAGCAGTAATTAGTATCGGATGAGATCTAAAACAGTGTCTATGGGATTTGTATAATCACATACATCAGCCGGGCAGAATTAGGGCAGAGCCACGAGACATCCTAAGCCAGACGGGAAGCACAATCTCTGCACCCACGCTGCAGAATCACATATCCATGAGTCCCGTCAGGAATCACTGTCCTCGGCTGTTATCCAGCATTAAGGGATGCGACAGTCAGCAACAGGACTACTCAGCGTTCTCGTGCAATCGGTAGGTTGGGGACATGCAGGCTGTCAGAACCGATGGCAGATAACAGTTCTGCGGTAAAGACGGTGCGACGGTGACAATGAATTCTAAGTAACCAGGGTGGATAGAGGCAGATTCTACACACATTCTGGACACAAAAGATGGCACACCCGCCGATAGTCACAAATGATCTACAACCAGCGTTACACTAGACCAGAGTTCTAAATGACAATTACAGAATGTTGATCCTAATGGTTATTGGTAAAGACCTCGCTGACCATATAAATCCCCGGATCAGTCACCTTGTACATGGACCAGAACATTCCAGTGAAAGGTTTTGGGGTACAGTGATTCCGGTGGTAACACATGAAGTATATGGATTTATTAATCTGCAGCTTTGCCAGATCCACATTTACCTCAGAGTAATTTAATGTTAATGCAAAGTTCTATATAATGGTGACATTTACTAACCGGCAGGGTTCGCAAAAACGCGCTATAGCGCGTATTTTACCCTAAAACGATCCCCAGGGACTGGATGTGGATAAAACAACTCAGCGCAGCGAGTCAGCTATTCTAGCCACATCCAGTCCCCCGCCGCGCTCATAGCCCGCTCGTTGCCCCAACTGTGGCAACGACCATAAAATGACCCCCCCCCCCCCCCATGGCAACCAGCATAAAACGCCCCCTCCCCTTTTGAAACCAGCACAATATGCCCCCCCCCCCCCCAGCATGTAACTCCTGCAAGGAGCATGTAACCCCTAGCAACAAGCATGTAGGTGCTATAATATATACTGGGCATTACAGTGTGTACTATATGTGTACTGGGCATAACGGTGTGTGCTGGAATGTGTACTGGGCATAACGGTGTGTGCTGAAATGTGTACTGGGCATAACGGTGTGTACTGGGCATAACGGTGTGTGCTGGAATGTGTACTGGGCATAACGGTGTGTGCTGGAATGTGTACTGGGCATAACGGTGTGTGCTGAAATGTGTACTGGGCATAACGGTGTGTGCTGAAATGTGTACTGGGCATAACGGTGTGTGCTGGAATGTGTACTGGACATAACGGTGTGTACTGGGCATAACGGTGTGTGCTGGAATGTGTACTGGGCATGACGGTGTGTGCTGGGCATAACGGTGTGTGCTGGAATGTGTACTGGGCATAACGGTGTGTGCTGGAATGTGTACTGGGCATAACGGTGTGTGCTGGAATGTGTACTGGGCATAACGGTGTGTGCTGTAATGTGTACTGGGCATAACGGTGTGTGCTGGGCATAACGGTGTGTGCTGGAATGTGTACTGGGCATAATGGCGTGTGCTGTAATGTGTACTGGGCATAACAGTGTATACTGGGCATAATGGCGTGTGCTGTAATGTCTACTGGGCATAACGGTGTGTGCTGGAACGTGTACTGGGCATAACGGTGTGTGCTGGAATGTGTACTGGGCATAACGGTGTGTACTGGGCATAACGGTGTGTGCTGGAATGTGTACTGGGCATAACGGTCTGTGCTGTAATGTGTACTGGGCATAACGGTGTGTGCTGTAATGTGTACTGGGCATTACGGTGTGTGCTGGAATGTGTACTGGGCATAACGGTGTGTGCTGTAATGTGTACTGGGCATAACGGTGTGTACTGGGCATAACGGTGTGTGCTGGAATGTGTACTGGGCATGACGGTGTGTGCTGGAATGTGTACTGGGCATAACGGTGTGTACTGGGCATAACGGTGTGTGCTGGAATGTGTACTGGGCATAACGGTCTGTGCTGTAATGTGTACTGGGCATAACGGTGTGTGCTGTAATGTGTACTGGGCATAACGGTGTGTGCTGGAATGTGTACTGGGCATAACGGTGTGTGCTGGAATGTGTACTGGGCATAACGGTGTGTACTGGGCATAACGGTGTGTGCTGGAATGTGTAATGGGCATGACGGTGTGTGCTGGAATGTGTACTGGGCATAACGGCGTGTGCTGTAATGTGTACTGGGCATAACGGCGTGTGCTGTAATGTGTACTGGGCATAACAGCGTGTGCTGTAATGTGTACTGGGCATAACGGCGTGTGCTGTAATGTGTACTGGGCATAACGGCGTGTGCTGTAATGTGTACTGGGCATAACGGCGTGTGCTGTAATGTGTACTGGGCATAACGGCGTGTGCTGTAACGTGTACTGGGCATAACGGCGTGTGCTGTAATGTGTACTGGGCATAACGGCGTGTGCTGTAATGTGTACTGGGCATAACGGCGTGTGCTATAATGTGTATAGGCAGAACGGCGTGTGCTGGAATGTGTACTGGGCATAACGGTGTGCGCTATTATATGTACTGTGCATAACGGTGTGTACTGGAATGTGTACTGGGCATAACAGTGTGTGCTGGAATGTGTACTGGGCATAATGGTGTGTGCTA